>NC_141163.1:62813005-63113005 GCF_053477565.2 Lygodium microphyllum
ATTGGCCATGATGGAGAGATAGTGCCAGTAGGCATACTTCCAAGAGCCTCACATACAGAGGTGGGGCTACTTGACACACTGGTCACACCAACCATGATATATGGGGCCCCTTCATATCATCCCAATCTCTTTCAACCTTTGTGGTGGTGAAAATATCTCTAACATGCAAGAGCACAAAATTTTTGCAAGTCAAAAAGAGAAAAGAGTGGGCTCTAGCATTCAATCGATCCCATAAAGTTGCAAAATATGAGATTGCTCCATCATGGGGATCCACGGTAGGTTAGGGTTGGCATAGAGGCTATGACAAAATCCTGATGTTCATAGGTGTCAAGGAAGCACTCCATTTGGCATGACCATAGAGGGTAGTTTGTCCCATCTAGCTTGTCAGATGTGGGTGGAGAGCTGCCTCCTACTTAGGAGATGCCATCAATGCCAATCAAGGACTAGAAAACCCAAAATAATATAGTGGGAAAGAAAGATAGGATGGTGTTGTGTTTGAATCATCTGGAACCACACGATCCCCCAAACCATACACATAAGCCATTTATGTTATTTACTAAAAGTACATGCAATAAAACAAAGTAGATGCCACCACAGGAATAAAAACAATTGATAAGAGGTGTCCTTGGAACAATTGAGGTCCATTGGGCCACTGTACAGAAGAAGATTGATGTAGGCATGGTAGACATTGAGTATTCGATGCCCAAAGCAAGAGACAATGCCACTCAAAAAGGGATGGCTACAATAAATGCAAATATCTAGCAAAGAAGAGAGGGAAAGAAGACTCATCTCACATTGCCTAGCACAGTAAATGGTTACCTAGGTCAAAATGCCTAGCCTAGTGAGAATGCAACAGTAAATAGATCTGTCCACACATAGGGCCTACATTATAATAGCCTAAAAGGATTGTAAATAGGCCACCCTAGACTAATTGGAGGCTTCCCGATCAGAAGACACACCACATTAATTTGAAAAATGGCCACTCAGGTCTGTAATAGGGTCATGCAATTTGAATAATGGCTACCCAAGATTGTAGGATGGTTGTCTGATTTGTGGAATGGCCACCTAAAAAGCTATGTGGACCTTGCACAAAATGCATGTTGAACAATAACTCTATTGGCACATGAATGACTGTCTCAAAAGAGACAATCATAAGCATACCCAAAACACAATCGACATAGCCTATAAAGGGCAATAAACATGCCACCCAACCTAGGAAGATGTGCCTGAATGTAGAACGCAACCTACCCCTACAAGACATAGGTTGGAGAGGGTAGGAAACAGGTTACCCAGCACCAACAGAGGCCTCCCAAGTCCAAAATGCAAGGTCTTCAACAACTATGGATGGCACCTAGCTTGATTTTTCATGGGCAGCATGCTCCTCTTTATAATATTTGACTCTAACAGTGGCTGTGAGAGTGTGCAATGGAAAGAGGAACATGAACACAGAGAGAAGAAGGATATAAAGAGAGAACACATGAAAGAGAAGGAACGATGTGATTGTAAGAGACAATGAGGGTTGGCTGATTATGAAGGATCAATTATGGATAATGAGAGTAGAAGAGTAGGATACCTATATAGGCAAATTGGAGCCACAACTAGTAATAAAGTGGCCATGCCTAAAATGTGGGTGCCTAGGATAGCCAAAAAATCCCAAAAATAAATGCACTAATGTGATCTCCATCTTAAGTTCCTAGAACACATAAAATGACAGATAAATTAACAAAGACAAACAATGTTAGAGTTGCTAATGTCCTCATTTGACTTAGACTAAGGCTCACAAGTAGGAGATGACCACACAAGGCACACATGACTGTTAATACCTTCATCCATTGAAGATGGATATTTGAACCTATTGCTTTCTTTTTCTTTCCTTCTGTACTCTCTTTCCTTAGCAACCTACTGCTCATGCATAAAAGCTATCTTGCTAAGACATTGTTTTATGCTAGGGATATTTGAATCTCTCCATAGTTTGATATGTGGATTCAATGCCTTGGATAATATCAATATTGGAAACACCTTTAATATTCTCATTGGGTGGTCTATGTATTAGAAATGAGAAGCTACGATGGAGATTATCCATGGATGTTGAATTAATATATAGACAGTATAGAGAGGGAAAGAGCAACAAAATAGGCACTGGAAGGTGAAGACATGAGAGAGAGAGAGAGAGAGAGAATATTAAAAAATCATCATGGGAAGGTAGAAAAAGAATTCTTGCAAACCAAATGTTTTTTAAACAAGGAAAAATAATTCCCAAATAAGACTATATAAGAAACCAATTTCGAGATGTGCTCTACCAAAAGAGGTAAGTGTCCTTGAAAGTCTATATTGTACCACCAAATGATGCTTTTAGTGTAACTTCAACAATGATTTCCAAAATAATTTTTTTGAAAGATTGACTTTTTATAAAGTTCCCTTCTTCTTCTTCTTCTCCCTCCCTCCCTCCCTCCCTCCCTCCCTCCCTCCCTCCCTCTCTCCCTCTCTCCCTCTCTCTCTCTCTCTCTCTCTCTCTCTCTCTCTCTCTCTCTCTCTCTCTCTCTCTCTCTCTCTCTCTCTCTCTCTCTCTCTCTCTCTCTCTCTCTCTCTCTCTCTCTCTCTCTCTCTCTCTCTCTCTCTCTCTCTCTCTCTCTCTCTAGTGGAACTAGGAAACATGACTATGATTGGAGATACTAGTGAGCGCCTTTCTCGGAGTGGACGATCTGACGCATGTAGAAAAGCCAACTCAACAACCACAAGTTCACCTCTCTCTACTGGCATGTTGGACCAACCATGTGTTGGAGAGAGAAATATCACAGGATGGGATATGGAATTTTTTGGCAAAACTTCAAGCATCAATCAATGCACAGAATCAAGAAATCACACGCTTGGCTCTCCAGTGTCAAGAGTTGGAAAGCAAGAATACACAGTTGGAACAGACTGTGAAGGAACATGCCAAGAGAATCACAGACTTGGAAATGAGTATGGCGACACGCACATGCATGAAAACATAAAAAACATGGCCGGAGTAGTAGCACATACTCCCCCAAATGGAGACATGCTTGTACTTCATGTAGAGGGTGGTGATGTAGTGGTAGATGATGTGGATGCATGTGAATGTAAAGAAAGAGGAAAGCGGGCCCAAAACCTAGTTATTTGGGGCTTGCCCAAAACAGATGATGAGACTGCACTATCTCTTACTACAAAAGTCACTGAGTTTTTTGGTAAGCATTTTTCCATGACATATGTACTTGTCTTTGGTGCTCGACATATGGGCAAGAAGAAAGACTATGGGAAGGCAAGAACCATTGTATGCACTCTATTGGATGCATGTAAGAGAACTATACTTTTAGATAGTAGTCGAGTATACCTCAAGGGAACAGATTTTTATGTAAATGAGGATCACACCCCCATGCAATAGGAGGAACATCAGAAGCAATACAATAAGCGAAAGAAATCTAGTGATAACACTTCAAAGGATGTGTAGGGATGTGCAACCCATGGGAGTTGTGCGCTTGTGAAGGTGTTGTTTTGGCATTGCAGAGGGTTTCCATGGCATAAAAGTGAAAGCATTAATGCTATGGTTGGTGATGCTAACATTCGCCGAGACATGGGAGCAAGAGACATGTAGAATTTTGGATATCCCAAGGTACATAATTCATAGCGCATATCAACCACATGTAGGAAAAAGAGGGCAAGGAGGAGTTGCATGCATATACAAATGTCATTTGGAAGGAATGATTGATGTATATAAAGTAGACAAACATAATTGGTACATATGGATTATGCTCAAGCACACTACACTGATGTACATTGTGGGATGTTACATTCCACATAAGGAGTCCCCCTTCTATACACGACATGAAGTGGATTCACAAGAAGCTTTTGAAGATTTGAGTATGGATGCATGCACATAAATGCAACAAGGACATGTGATGGTCTTAGGTGACTTAGATGCGCATATTGGATGAATGCAATTTCAGTCCATAACGCGCGATGAGCTAAACAAGGAAGAGGTTGTGGATGTAGATGCACATTGGTGTAGATAGTCTAAGGATACAGACACTAATGCTCATGGACGTGCTTTGATGGATATGGTCAATGGTTTGCACGAGCCGATATTGAATGGTATGAATTGTTTCCCCGATACTGAAGGATACACGTGCTACTCAAGTAGTGGAGGTTCCAATGTGGTAGACTATGCAATGGTACACATGAATAATTTATGCATGATCAGAGAGTTCTGGTTAGGTGGAAAACATCCAGAATTGGATCATATAGCTTTGGGCTTGACACTTGATATTTGCCACCATGTAGGACATGCAAGGGACACAGTAGGTACTAGTGCATTCTGTATTGATGTAGACAAGAAACAAGCATATGTTAGTCACCTAGATAGTCTTATGAGCAATCTTACTAGGAGCATATGGGCTGGTCTGAGAGATGCAATGCTAAATACGGCTATAGAGGTTTTTGGGAAACCAAAGAGTAGTCACAAACATGTCAAAGGATTGCCATGCAAGAAATGGTTTGATGATGAATGTAAGGCTGCATGTAGAAAGCTTAAAATCCCCCCTAAGGGACAAGAATGAAGTGATGCGAAAAAATGATATAATACTCTCACACATAAAAAGTGATGACGATATGTAGTGGCCAAAGAAAGTGAAGATGCTAGGGGGTTTGAGAAATGTCTAAGGCAAGCATGGAGAAAATTGCAAACCAAACAATCAAATGTTATGGGGGATAGTGCCCTAGGCTTGTTTCCATTTGTAGTACAATGAACTTTGAAGAAGAAATCCACAAAAATATACTCCCAAAAAATTCCCACTTCAATAAGTAAAAATACCAATAGTGTTTTAATGATTTGTTCAAAGAAACCTCTACAAAATCCTCTAGAGCAAGTCACTAATGCTAATGCAATGTTTTAGTCAAGTTTCACATGATATCTCAACAAAAATTATTGTGGATCCCATGCTACATGTAGAGTATCTATTAGAGGATGTCAGACATCAACAGCAAACCTTGCCTTAAGGATGCATAGCAACTGCCTATTGGTGAGTTCAATGTGCAAAGACTTAATTATTCCTCTCAAGTAGTATGCTATTGTAGGAGGGCTCATGAAAACCAAAGAATCAACGTGTCCAAGTATTTGACAAAGATGAGGCCCATAACCATCGAGATGAGCAAAGCATATCCCTAGCACTCAGAGCAAAAGCCAAATTGCACTTGTTACATGAGGGTAGGAATATGATGGAGGAAAGGATTAAAGCACAAACCTAGATACTACTAGAATGTGGTGGGTAGAAAAAGCCAAAGGTGATAGAGTGATATATTTAGGCTAGGGATAGAGACCAAAATATTCAAGCTAGAAATAGTCAAGGTATCCAAAGGATGGTTGATGGGGAGATTTAGTAATGTCTTGGACTACAAATGCAGATGAAAGGTGCAGCTTGCCAAAGATAAATAACTGTGCAGTTTCAACTATGCAATCGTGCCATGTCAGCAAGTGTTGCAATGGACATGTAAAAGGAAATTCTGCAGCGGGGGGGGGGGGGGGGGGGGGAGAGAGAATGGAAATACACGTTCTTTAGTGGCATTACTAAACTTACGCAAGGATGCTCCAAATGCAGATGAACGGTGCAGCTTGTCAAAGCTAAATAACTATGTAGTTTCAATTATGCAATCATGCCATGTTAGCAAGTGTTGCAATGGACATGTAAAAGGAAGTTCTGCACCTAATAGCAGGGAAATGAATGCTAAGAAATTAGATGCCATCTCAATTAAATCCCCAAATTGCATTTGTTGCCATCGAAAGAATCATTTGATGAATTAAGCAGACAAGACTGTGGGAACACTAGCATGAAGAGTCATCTCGAAATGAATGGTAATCATGTCAATGATCAGGAGGTTGCAGAGCAAACATTGATAAAGAGTTGTATGGATAAGAGTCCCACCACATGCCATTCATCACTAATGTGTCATTGGTAGGAAGTAATCGGACCAAACGCAAGCCTGATGCAACTACAAAATCAACCAGTAGATTGATGCCCAGAATTTGTATGTGATGCCAATGATGACAGTAAGTTTGAATTGGCACTAGAAAGTTATCTCAGAAAGCACAAGTGTAGTTGAAGCCACTAAGAGTTGGTCACTGTCTCTTCACTTCCTTTTGAGTGTCAAAAGAAACAAGGTGCCTCCAACAAGGTTAGCAATAGGTTAACACCTCAAATTGTGAGGAAAAATCTATTGTATATCTGGGACTTGCTTCATCTTGTATCTACTGGCCTCCATTGCCACTACTTCCATTGTACAACAAATCCATCATACCAGAAATCATAAACTTGACTGAAGTGACTACATTTGCTATTGCCGAACATACCTTGAGACATTGATCTTGCTATCATCTCTATTTTTGCTTACTTTTTGGATTCTGAAAGCCACTTGATTACAATGACAACTGAGATCAATAGCTCCAGCTCTACTGAACAAGGTTGGCTTCAAACGCAGGCTAATATTGATGAACTTGGAGCTTTAATTGATCGGTATATTGCTCTTATGACGGCAAAAAAAGAAAATAGAGCAAGTCTTGAATCAAGTATAGATTTCCATCACCCTGAGTGTTATCAACAGCATGATGAGTATTATGGCCATGATGAGTATTCTCATGGGCATTATGACCCGATACTTATGATTATGGCCAATATGGATATGTTGATGGTACACACTATGATTTGCATGCATCTTATGAATATGGGTAGAAACAACATGCAAACGAACATGAGCAATATGCAAATACATCTGGACAACATGTTAATGCTTATAGATATGATGTACCATGTCGTAATGCAGAGCATCATTTCACTGAACCTTGGTAGCAGAATGGCTATTATGGGCAACATGCTTATGCTTCTAAGCATCCATCTTTTCAGTAACATAGTCATGATTATACCTATGAACCTTCCTTGATTCAGTAGCCTAGTTCTAATGAACGTGATAATAATGGTCATGTGTATCTGTATTCTCTTAGCTTTGATCATCAGCAAGTTCATAACCACCATGGTACCCTATGTCCCAATCAGTTTTTACCTCATGATCACCCAAATGTAATGATGAGTTGTTTTCAAGGTGCTGATGTTGAAGAAGATAGCAATGCACAAGAAGTTGAACAACAAGAAGGGGATAATGATCAATATGATCAACAAGAAGATGAACAAGAAGAAGACAATAACCAAGAAGATGTACAAGAAGGAAACAATGAAGAGAAGATGTACAAGCTAATGACATATTAGCTGAAGAATCACATGAGGCACTCACAGATATAGATGGTTATGCTGAAGGTTTTAGACTCTTGGAGAAACCTCATGATGGTCTTCTTGAGCATCATTTTACACTTAATGAAGGTTTACAACAGCCATTGAACGCACTTGATAATGAGTACCTTTATCATGGTTATGATAACTGATATATGTCTGATGATGTTGTAATATGTGATTTGGGCATACATGAAGATGAAGATGGCATTGTGCTTCCCTATGATCTAGGAGATTATGGATGTGATTATGGACTTGATTATGGGGATAGTTCCTTGTATGTATTTGATTCAAGTGAATTGGAGTATGTGGTCGATGGCTATTCTCTTCTCTTGGAGAATCATTATGATGAAATACCTTTTTATCTAGGAGGTTAATGGATTGATTGGGAATCTCATTTAGACTAGCACTTATCTTGTGGGCAATTTCTTCTTTTTTGGTAGGCTCTTTTGGCTAAAGATTGGTTATCTATGGCTATATTTTAGTGCAGGGAAGATTGCAAACAACTCACTGTTTTGAACCAGATTTTATTCCGAATTATAGACAGCATTGAGTGCCATACATGGCTGAAAGTACTCGTTAAGAACTATATTTCTATGTATTAGACACCTTGATCGGGGTTCCCTACAAAATATTATCTCAGATTTACTACAACACGGTCCAGTAATAGACATCATGCTGTCCACTGTCTGCAGCCTTCATTTTCTTAGAGAATATGGGTCAAGATTTAAATTTTATCATTCCCCAATCATACCTATATATCATACTTGATCAATGACCCTTTATACATCAACAATTACCCGTCATTCCATCAACAGATAACCCTTGTAATGTCTGCAACAGCAGAGTAGTACTCTAGTTTGGTCCTACCTTGCCTTTTTGTAATAAGTGCCCAACTTATTTTTGAGGGCAAAAACCTTTGGGTGGGGATAGAATGTAAGAGAGGGGAAACAAAATAATGAGGGTAAAATACCGGCTACACTAGTCGGTATAAAAGATGTAAGGGACTTGATTTTTGGACGATCATTATTTTAATACAAGTCTCCATCTTCTCTCTTTCTCAACTTTCATGGCTGCCTTCTCTCTCTTTCTATCTTTCTCTCTTCTCGTCACTCTCTTTCTCTCTCTTCTGCACCTCTTCTCTCTCTTCTATAGTCACTCTCTTCTCTTTCTTCCTTTCCAATCCACTCCTTGACACACCCTCACAAGGGAGTATCCACTACCTCTACCAGCAAATCCTTGTTGACTCTACCTATGCTGAGATGCATGCTATTGAGTTCCCCTACCATGGCTAGAACCTCTGCCACAATGATCATGGTCTTGCTGATTAGAGTAAAAATCCACATCTCTCTTCTTAGAGGAGCTATTCAAGTTCATAGTCAAACCCAATTTTACTTCTTCATGGTTAAGCAAGGATACAAATTCATTAAAGTCAAGCATTTCAGCCTTAACTGAAATTGACGTATCAAAAGACTTGTATTTAGGCCCTAAACCATTTAGGGTCACAGCCACCAAATCCTCATCATCTACCTCAGCCCCAATGGGGACACAACTAATCTGCAATAGTCTTTATCTTAGTCACATAGTCCTAAATGGACAGTCCTTTCCTATCATTGTGTTAAACTTTTGCTTCAACTCTATTCTTCTGGCACTAGTGGTAGCACTATAGTATCTCATCAGAATATCCGATGCATCCTTTGGTGAGTTGCAGTTAATTATTTGGCATCGGAAATATATAGGGACAGCCAATGCAGTATCCTTCAAGCTCTTTCCATCCATGCTCAATGTGCCCTAAGCTAGTCAGTTGTTGGATTCTTTTCAAGAAGCTTAGGCTCAACTTCAGTACCTGTAATCAAGTCCCAATAACCTTTGCTGATGAGAAAATTCTACATTTTGAACTTCCAGATAGCATAGTTGTTGCTATCTAACTTCTCACCTACTATTTGAGTGATGTTGTCAGACCTATCAGCATTTGCCATCTCTGCAACTCTATGTATTCAATGCAGTCTCAAAATAGAGTGTCTGACTCCCTGCAAATCAATAGTCTTTTTAACAAGAAACTACTTGCATATATTCAAGCAATACTTATACATTCTAGACTTATTCCAGTTCATCTCATTTTAGTCATCAATTAGCTACTATCAGTACATCAAGAACATTTCAAAATATAAATTTCATAGCATAAGTATTCTTTCTCTCAACCAAGACAATTTATGTCTCAAGTAATTGCACTAGTATTTCTATTGTACTAAAAATATGTCAGCTTAATACCCTGCTTTGCATCACTAAACTTTTGACATAACACTAGTGAATAAGAATCATAACATTGTAGGCATTATCTTCTACATAATCATTTTTCAGCCAAGCTGTCTAGTAGTCGATAGGCCTAATAGTCTGTGACATAGCCCAATCAGCTTAATGATATTGTGGGCATGTGTTACCTTCACTGAACCCTAATACCCACATGTATAAATATCACTGCTCATACATTTTCCAACCTCTACTCCAGTAAGACTAGTAGTAGTCTGCAGTCTATCAAATCAACCTTATAGCAGTAAAGCTTGAGCAAACAATGCTCTTAAACATGTACATCTCTATCATTGACTGTTTAGTGCCATACCAGTATCTGTATTCCAGCATCCTGGACTCCACAAAGGACATTCAACTCCGAATTGTAGAAATTTCAACATATGTGACTACACAAGATCCAATACATGCAAGAGCTAGATACTCAATATCCCTTCAACAACTGACTGTTCAGATACATTCAAATTTGTCCCAGCATTGCTGACCTGCCCATGAGTGTTTTACTTAGTCATCATACTCCACAAGTATGCCATTGATCAGCAATGGGCTGCCATTCATCATTGCCAGTGCATAGCAGAAAATCAGGTACATTTCAAGCTACATTACGTGAGCTTCAGGCCTGCTTGATGTGTTCACTGCTATTGCAAAACTGTGGTCGTGGACTTCCCAGAGTGAACATGCCCTATGACGACAATGTTGAAGTGTATCTTCTCCTTTGCCATGGCTATTGCAGGTTAAATCCGGGGCTTATTATTGCCCAAAGAGCTTGGAGAGGCGCAGAGAAAATTTCTCCAAGGAACTGGATTTCGTTTTTGCTTATGTGGTGATGGCATTGATTGCAGACTTCATGTTGATGATGGCTACTTGCTCCAACTGTGTCATTACGGGATCCCATTTCTACTCAAGCTAGGGCCATTGCTAAGTTTTTCCAACGGGTGTTCCAGTTAATGCCTTTCAGGTTGCACTTAGAGGGACACCCTATTCATTCCTACAGTGCATTGGTGCGGTTTTTGTCCTGCCATTTCGCCATTCTCCTTTGTCTCACAGAAGCAGGCCCTCTTGCCATTCCATTCCGTCACAAGCACAAATGACTTACCTCTGCACTTCCGAAACCATGTGCCATGGCTTCCGATGATACAATCTCAAATGAGGCTACCAAATTGCAACAGTGTGCCATGGCTTCTATGATACAGATGACACAATCTCAAATGAGACTACCAAATCCAAACAATGACCACGACTTTTCTCAGAGCCTGGTCCAAAGCAGCACCTTACCATAGGCTTTCCTTGTGAAGCTGTTGATCTTGCCTGGCATGGTTCTCTTTGTATTATACAGCTTGCCTTTGAAGATGGAGTTTATCTTGTTGATGCTTTGATATCATGTTCAAGTTGAGAGGGAGATAGACATAGGGGCAAAAAATTCAAAGAGCAGTATACTCTCTTCTTGACTTCATTATTCATCACACACCCAAAATCAAGGTACAACTAAAACTAGGTCTAAAGTGACCATGCACACTAACTAGAGTTAGCTTGTAACCCGACTTAGAGCTTGCATAGCTATTAATAGAATCATGCAATTTCCTTACCATAATTGCTATTACTAGTACTCTTAAATTGGATATTGAGCCTAAAAGGAGTGTTAGCTATTGTTCATAGCTTCAATTTGATGTATACAATTTAGGCCACCCTTATAATGTATAATAAGTAGGCATGTTTGTATACTAGCTTACATGTATGTTTCATGAAAACCTACAAGGGTAATGCAAACCTACATTAAGATCTCACTATTATTATTATCTCTCTTTTGGATCTAGACATTTGGGCATCAATTATCTCTCAAGTTGAAGCTAAGATGGAGGAGCTTTGGGATGAGCTTGCATCCCTTTAGTATGGATATTTCTTTAGAGGACCTAGTCGTGACACTTGCCTCACATCTTTCATCATCAACATATGATATTCTCTACACCAGTCTTCTCACTTCTCATAGTTGAGAGACTCATTTGGGAGGAATTAGTCCCATTGGTGCTTGAGCAGGATATGTCACAGTGAGACACATCTTCGTAGAGCCTATGCATATGATTGTGCTTATGTAGCTTTACCTCTAAGTACACGACAATTTGGAGTCATCTTCCAACTTTGATACAAATTTTGTGGGGAAGCGTTGAGAGGATATCCCCAGTGTCCTCATTGTGGGAAGACCTCACACCTCAAGGAGAAGTGCTAGAGGAAATGCCCTCACCTTCATTTGGGTGCGAAGGGTGGATCTACATTGGAGCCTTTATCTACCTCTTCTTTGTCACTTGCTATTACCATTGAGTCCATGTTTCTATACATTTATTAGGTGGAGGAGCCCTCTTTGATTGTCTCATCTTCTGAGCAGCCTTGATAGTGGTGTATCAAGTCACCTAATTCCTCAAGGAGGAGCCCTCTTTGACTATCTCATCTCTTGAGCAGCCTTGGCTCATTGACAAGTCATATGATTCCTTGAGGTAATTTGTTGTTGAATCTCCATCTATCATAGGGTATTGTCACTATGGTTGATATCTCTTTGGTGGCTATTAGTGGTGTTGGCACCTTGCCTCTATTGTCTAATTGTCCACTAAGGATGTGCATTGTCTTTACCAAGACAACTATCTTTGTTGAGGATTCTTCTACAAGAGTGACTTTTGTGATAGGTTGGTAGGAGAGGGGGACTATCCATTCTCCATTCCCCTTCCATTGTGTAGGGCCCTTTGAGGAAACTTTCTATTGCCACACCTATTTCCATTTGTGCACCATTTATTCCATAGACTCCATCCCATCCTCCACCATTTCCTCTAGTTCTTCCCTCATACCTCCCATCCCTTTCCAAGGGGGATGATATTGGTGATGCAACTATGGATTTCCTACTCTTTGTGTTTCAAAGAGGGCTTCCTAGGATCATGAGGAATTTCTTCAAGTTTTCTAGTCTACTTTGGTCCTTTTCTTTATGGATGACCTCTTTTCTTCATCATTGAGCCACCATCCCCTATTTCTTGGCCCTTGATCCATGTTGTTTCTATGCAACTTATGGCACCTTCAATCATCCCCCACTATCATCTCATAGTTGGGTTAGAGACTTGGCTTGCACATCCCTGACTAGAGTTTTCAAGAGTGATCCATTTGAGGCCTCTCCATTTCATAGATGAGTTTAGTGTCTATATGTCGCCAAATGGCTATATTTTTTTTTTTGGATTTTTTTTTAAACTCAAGTAGGTTAAGTTATAACTCCAAAAAAATTTATTCGTCAACATTTCTAAGGTATATTGAGATTTTGAAGGCTCTTTCGCCATTCGTGCGAAACAAATATTGAAAGAAATATATTAAATTTGCCACAATATTTATAAGTTATGGGATATATATAGAAACATTTGCCACATGTACATATGTACTCATACACATAGTACATACATAGACACATGTCACACTACTTATCCTTGCTCCTTCTTTTCATACTCAAACACATGACTCACACACACCCCTCCGCACACACACATTACTCACCATTACATCTACTCTTGTATTCATACATAAATAAATACAATTCTTAGAACCAAAATATTTGAGGTACTCATGGTCCAATAACTTGAGGTAGTCAGATCTTTGAAGCATGCATCTTGAAAGTTGCAAAGCAAGACAAAGCTCTACCTAAAACCCATAAATGCTAAGGGACTTCCCCTCTTTATAGACTTGAGCACAAATAATACCTCCCCTTCAATGAATGGTTTATCCAAGAGCAAGCTAATTTCAACAAGGTGCCAAGGACTCTCTCCATTTCCACATCCAAGATTTTAGCAACACATTAGGACCAATCAACAACACTCTTAGGCTCAACTTCGGCTAGCACTAAGAGATGCTTGTGGAAAACATTAGCATATCCTAGTCATCAGTAAAGGTGCATCTATTTTCATTCTAAATAAATGTGATAGTCTCTCTTTGATGCTTAGCTTTGAGAGAATTGAAGTAAAATTGATATGGAGCATCTCTCAGGGGGTCCCACCTAACCTAGCAAGAGGAACCAAATTGAATGTTCGAGCCGCTAACACACAATGATAAGTAACAATGTCGATCAAGAGGTTGGGACCCTCAAGGTGGTTAGCTATGTGCAACCCTTCTCGAGTAGGGTTTTATACAAGAGGGGGTGATACTCTAACTTTGGGTGTAGACCAAGTTATATGAGAGAATGATGGAGAGAAGAGAGACGTTGTTGCAATGAGTTGGATTCAATTGAATTGTTTTGGTGGTACATTGCTACTCTACATTGCTCATGATTTGACAATCCCTACAGGCATTGTCAACTCGATGGATATATGATTTCTTTTAAAACGGGCATTGAGAGTTGCATTTTTATCTGATTTTGTTGACTTGGGATTGATACAAAATTTCTGTGGCAAGTGCGCAACTAGGGATAAGCCTAGACCCTAAGTGCTCTAGTGTTCTTCTTGGGCAACATCTTTAGTACTACTCATCATGACTAGTAGTTGCATGGGGCATCCTTCAATATGTATAGGCATGTGGTTCACAAGCAAGCACATGAGGCCTTGAGTTTTAGGAAGGATGTTCATCATTTTTTCCACATTGGCCATTTGGATTGAGACATTTTGTGGAGTACTAGGGAAGTGCCTTCTTATGCACATACTTCAAGCTAAGTTGAGTAACACCTTAGTAGGATTGAGATCCATGCTCTATGCTAGGGTGTTAGTTGTGTGAACACAAGAATTTGTAGTACATGATGCAAGTGAAACTCATGAGTCACTACATGGTCTAGGGGCTAAAATAGATGTAGCTAGTTTTCCAAGCAGCTCAACAAGATAGAGATACTCCGGTATTACCTTTTTCAATGAAATTTTTATATGTGGTGGTATTACTTTTTGATTATAAGTCACTTGTGGATGAGGGAAGGAGAAATTTGACACAACAGAAAAAGGCTTGTAGGTGATAAGTCTAGTAAGAGATGTTGAAGACTTTTAGTGCGGGTCGAGGGCTAGAAGCTGTACTTTAAGTGCAAAGCACCGACCTAGGTGCATAGAGCCGAGTAAAAGCATTTATCAATCTAATCTTTATGTGAAAAAACCTTGCATGACTATTGATTAATAGGTGTGTGCACCCATAATGTTCTTCTAATGATAGTAACTCCATGGCTTCTCTGTGATCAAAGGCAGAAATATCTTCTACATATGCGTCCTATGGGCCTTGGAGTGTAGGAGCTCATTTACAAGTGAGTAATACTTATACATGGCAAAAGCAATGATCATGGTGATGCCATTTGCTGATCATCTTGAAATGTGGTGTACTCTCTCAAGTGCCTCTTGTTGGATATAAGGAATGACAACAATAGCAAAAATGGCATTTGAAATGTTGTGTAGTTACTCTAAAGCAACATTGCACCTTATTTTCCAAAGAGTGATGTTTATGTAGATTTTGATTATGCAAATGGAAATGATGATAGGCAAGAGAATGTTTATGTAGATTTTGACTATACAAATGGAAACAATGATAGGCAAGAGAATGTGGCTAAGTTCAAAGCTTCACAACAAGAGACAAAGTAAGCATTTTATGAGCTAGATTGTTATTTCTAGATTATGGCAGCACAATTTTTTATGCATTTCTTTTGAGATAATGAATATTCCCATGTAGAGTTTCCACCGTACTTTTATCTAAGTGTGAGTTGATAAGGTTTGATGTGGATATGAGATAAGTGTGATACAAGCTAAGATTCATAGGTGGGGGCTAATAGAAAAATGGTGATTTTGTGATAGGCAAGAGAATGTGGCTAAGTTCAAAGCTTCACAACAAGAGACAAAGTAAGCATTTTATGAGCTAGATTGTTATTTCTAGATTATGGCAGCACAATTTTTTATGCATTTCTTTTGAGATAATGGAAATTCCCATGTAGAGTTTCCACCGTACTTTTATCTAAGTGTGAGTTGATAAGGTTTGATGTGGATATGAGATAAGTGTGATACAAGCTAAGATTCATAGGTGGGGGCTAATAGAAAAATGGTGATTTTGTGCTAGGCACTGCACTAGAGAGCATGCATTTGTATTTTAGGCACATAAGGATTATGTGTTAATTGCTTGGGGAGAAGAGGTTTGGGGGGGGGGGGGGGGGGGGTTTGGGGTTATAGAGGAGGCATTCATGAATATGTAAGATATCACCGTTTAATAGAAGGGATTTTTCAAATAACATGTTTACATAGTTTCCACGTATCACATAAAGGGGTTGTTCACAGACTTAATTGAAAAGTGGTCTTTTTATTTAAGAAGAAATTCATAAATAAGGGTGTTTTTAAATAGGCCTTGAACACATGTGATATAGAGAGTTTATATAGTAACCTCGATCCCCCACGAGGATAATTGAATGCTGTCATACCTATAGGCTTATATTCAAGGGATGCCAAACCCAAGACTACCAACTCAACATTTGATCCCGTTACAACATCCATCTTGGTGATCATGCAAGGGGATGATAGTCTCTTCTATTACATTATAAACTATGCATGTGTCTCTAGAGCAGCCCATGAGAATGGAACCCTTGACCTTCTTTTTACCTTATTATTTTATACCACTTAAGCTAGTAGGTCTCAACATAACATTTGTACTTTTATCACAACCACTATATTTCTTATTCGACAATTGATATAGCATCAAATTTGGCATAGGTTCATGCAAGTCCAATTTATCTTATAAGAAATTTAACTAGGTTTCCAAATAGCTTGCATAGTAAAACCTTTGGTTTTAAATTCTTCCTTTTGGGACCTCTTATAAGTTCTTGTCATTAATCACACATGTTGTAAGTTTAGAAGGGAATATCAAGGGGGGGAAATCCTAGGGTTTATCCACATGGCCTTTGGCCAAAAGAAACCAATTTGTAGGTGACTCGAAGTTCTCTAGGCCATATGAGAGGGAAAGTGCAAGCCAACTAGCTAAGAAACACTTGTTTCGACCCAATGGCTTTGCTTAAGAGGAGTTCTATGTGGATTTTCTTTTTGGGGGTTTTGTGGAAGCAGGGACACATGCACGTGTGTGTGGGTGTGTGTTATAGCCCATGCTCAAAGCCTCTCCTTGAGATTGCTCGCAACAAGAAGTAATACACACCCAAGGCAGGTGACCAAGCCATATCTTACGGTTTTGCTAAAGAGGGGTTCTATGCGGATTTCTCTTTACTTTAAAAAAGTGTTTTTGAAAATGCACCCCCTTAGAAGTTGTACACGGGTACACCACCCACAACTCTACGGCCTCTCTCTCTCTCTCTGTCCCTATTTAATCTTAAAAAGCTCTCTTCCTCTCCTCTTTCTCTCATAGAAGATCTGTCTCGTTGATTCGAATTTCAATCGATATGAATTCGCCAATTCAAATTGGTCAAGAGTGGTAAAGCTCGCCTGGCACATGCACCACATTCAGCAATCTGAGCAAGTGAATCAGATATTACTGTAACAACATGCGTAGCTGGAAGTAGGAATCATGAGCTCTCCTAATTCATATTATGATCGACTCCGACCTTCCATGTCACTTGAGCAGTCTGACCATCAGCATGAGAAGTAGTCTAGAATCACGTCAAGTTAGCAGCAGCAGCAACAGCTAGGGTTTCCTCTCTCCACAAGGTATACTAGTATTGACCATATCAACCATGGTAGTATTATCAAAATGGATGACAATACTACACTGGGCATCAAACCGCCTGTTTCTTCTCATGGTACTATGAAGCTAGCACATGGCAGCCAATGTGGTCTCACAAAAAAGGGCCTCAAGATTGACAATCTTCAGGACTTCAATTTTGACCTTAACAAGGTGATTAAGGACATGTCAGAGGTAGCTACTAAGCCAGAAACAACAGAATCCCATGAGCAAGTACTGATCAAAAATATTGTCCTAGATCGACATGTGTTGGTCAAACCCTGTGGCAAGATCCAGATTCGGCACATCCAGAACCCTAGCAGCCGCTTGCACTAGGTCACCTGCTCTGCAAGCGCCAGAATTGCCTCCTCAACAAGGCACAAGAGCTCTCCATGCTCTGCGAGGCACACCTAGCAATCATCAACTTGTCAGCCCATCGCCAAGCTCTACCACTTGTGGAACACCAAGCACTCATGCATGCCGCCATTAAAAGCATCTGTTTAGATAGTGTTTGTATCGATCGATGCCTCTATGCTGTTAACAATGTTTTGGTCAGTTTGGTGTCACCTACTTTTCCTATAGTTACAAACCAGGGGGGTTCGACATTGTAGAAATATCTATGTTGTAGACAATAGGGTTTATATTCTCAGCTAGTTTTAGTGTAGGTTGAGCTTGATGGGTGCGTGAGTCCAAATCCTGCATGGCACTTTTCAAGCAACATGATTAAGAAAACTATTGGAGTGTAAAATACCCATGTTCCAAGCCTTCGCCGTTAAATCATTCCTTAGGAACTTGCTAAAGTCACAACAACAGAAGCATGTGAGACTTTAGCACCTTCCAACTTCTCAAAATCTAATTGAGAGTTAAGCTTTCAAATGAACCTTCAAGCCTCCTACCAAAAGTCCTACAATAGTTGTCTCCTATCTCTAGGTCTTTGTTGATTGCAACATTAGGCCTTGAATTGTTGTCATTTAACCCTTTTTTGGCCAATCCTTAAAAACTATGCAATAGGCATTGATGCTCATTCTTTACCCTAACAAACTCTATGCATATACCATAATGTGAGATGAGTTGTGCATCATCATAGTTCTAACTATGGTTTGGATCATGCAATCTGATGACGCAAATCGTTCCTACTTACCAGAAAGCATTATCTCAATCATTTGGAATACATGTGAATGACCCTAAACATGTCCTAGACATCATCAATTCGTTTCTTAGTTTAAACAAATCCTTTGTCCTGTAGCTAAATAGATGATAGTGTTCTAACTCAAGCCAACCACAAGTACCTAATGCCATTTGACCTCATAATCTTTTACAATTTGTGAATGGGTAACATGTCTACGTAGATGTATAACCTTATGCAAAGCTGCTATTAAATTGAGGGAAATTGTGTACCCCTAAAGTTTTTCTAGCTACATACAGATGTTTTACACATCTTCTATCATCAATATCATATGACATAGATGTTTCCATCTCAAATATTAGAAATAATGACATGCTACAAGCATAATGATATTGATCGATGATCCATATACTGACACATGTTCTACATCGGGTCATGACTCTCCTATTTCTTATGAATGCATTGATCCTTGCATCATTTGGAATAGCAATAGCAACCCCTCATTTTAAGCTTGGACATCAATGTGGCACAAAAAATGTAAAAAAACCTTGCATGACTATTGATTAATAGGTGTGTGCACCCATAATGTTCTCCTAATGATAGTAACTCCATGGCTATGATTTTTTACCGGGTATCTCTCTCTCTCACTTTGATTGCACATGATTGGGTTGATTGGAAAGTTGTGCTTCTGTACCAGGTCTCTTTCCCCGTCCTCCTCTCTCTCTCTCTCTCTCTCTCTCTCTCTCTCTCTCTCTCTCTCTCTCTCTCCACTTCTGCTCAGAAGAAGCAGCTCAGCCAGGCAACTCCAAGCAACTCCAGATAGCAGCAACAATATTCATCACTCCCAACAAGCAGCTCAGCGCTCCAGGCAGTAGCAACTGACTCTCTCTCTCTCTCTCTCTCTCTCTCTCTCTCTCTCTCTCTCTCTCTCTCTCTCTCTCTCTCTCTCTCTCTCTCTCTCTCTCTCTCTCTCTCTCTCTCTCTCTCTCTCTCTCTCTCTCTCTCCACTTTTGCTCAAAAGAAGCAGCTCAGCCAGGCAACTCCAAGCAACTCCAGATAGCAGCAACAATATTCATCACTCCCAACAAGCAGCTCAGCGCTCCAGGCAGTAGCAAGTGACTCTCTCCCTCTCTCTCTATATATATATATATATATATATATATAGAGCTCCAAGTGGTGTCAAGTTGTGACTCGTCTCCCTCTCTCCATGCGTACTAGTCATTGGTCATACGTCTGTGGCCACTCGCACTCTATTTTCCATTGTGTGCTGGTCTCGTAGGCAAGTGGTGAAATGGGCGTTGCAAGTGAGTGTACAATCATTGGTTGCATTGCACGTCTGGCAATAGTGGTAACAGGTCGCACAACTCAGTAGGCCACAGGTCCAGTAGCTGGTAACATTGCAGTCTGTGATGCAACCAGTAGGACTCAGTAGGCCACAGGTCCAGTAGCTCGCAACACTGCAATCTGCAATGCGACTAGTAGGACTCAGTAGGCCATGTTGAGATATCGAGCTCCACTCGTGATACGCCAGGGTGACCGTTGTGTATTTATGTCACCGACTTGTCAGTTGTTGCAGATGCGGTTGGTACACCGCCCATGAATAATAGCTAGATGACAACTATCCTTATCTACTCTAGTTCGTGGCTCAGTGGTATGCCACCTTAGTTAGTTGAGTTTGGTTTGAGACCCATATATAGGGTTCTTCTATTTCTATGTATTAGAGTTCTTTTTGGCTTACACAACTAAGAAGAGGAAAACTGTTTTCAGCCTCCATCTCTGTGTGTATTCCCCCATTGTGCAAGCAAGAAAGCTTCAAGTGAGACTCCTTCCTTCTCTGCCACAATCGTGACATGGTATTAGAGCCTTGTTCGTGGTAAGGAGCTCAAGAAAGCAAGCCAAGCTCGCGGTGTTCTGGTAAGAGGAGCAGTGTTGCTTTCATTTTCTATTTTGAGAGCAGATCTCTGCAGGCAACACAGCCGGAAATTGCAAGAATGCATTGTCTCAGGTTGAGACGCCCTTCGCGGTGAAGCAAGAGGGCAATATATGATGCGGGCGAGGGCCCTCGATGACCCTTTTTTTTTATTTGAGGCCATTTCAGGGCCTGTTTTGGAGGCGGAAGTTTTCTGCGCGCACTCAAGAAAAAGCCATGTTTTATGCTGTGCAACCACTGTTCTACAGGTCGGTGAAAAGTTACCACAGATATTGCATCGTATGCTCGTGTGCAGAGACATTGGGAGTTACAAAATCGTCCTTGGTTCCTGTATATGCAAAATCGTCACTAGGAAGTGACTGTGTGGTCAAATACCACTTTCGCCAGTTTTGCAGATTTGCCCTTGTGAGGCTGAAGCTGTGTTCTTTGCAGTGACAGAATTTTTTGCAGTGTTCTGTAATGGCGTCTGATTCTCTTTCACAGATTGTCACTGAAAAGCTTGAGAAGAACAACTTCCAAGCATGGAAGTTTAAAATGACGAATTTCCTTATGGGAAAAGGATATTGGGAATTTGTTGCAGGAAATGAAGAAGAACCAGTTCTTCCTGATGCTCCCAATCAACAGCAAATGCAGGCATTTAAAGCATGGCATGAGAGAGCCAGGAAAGTTATGTACTGGCTGTCTATCAGCATTTCAAACTCTATGATTGTGCATATTCAAGATGCAAGTACGCCAAAGGAGGCATGGGATACTTTGTCAAAAATGTATAGCACAAATACGCAAGCCAGGAAAATGCAGCTCAAGCAAGAGTTGCACAATGTGCAAAGAGAAAATATGAGCATCAACGACTACCACATGAAGGTGAAGAAGATTGCAGATGCACTTGCTTCCATTGGGTCGCCAGTGGAAGATGATGATTTAGTTAGTGGAAGATGATGATTTAGTTTCTGTGACCTTGAATGGTCTAGGAAAGGATTATGCACAGTTCCGAACATCCATTTCCATCCGTGAAAGATTTCCTAATTTTGAGGAGTTGATTGCTCTTCTAATTTCTGAGGAGCAGAGAAATGGTGGTGCATCTTCTTCAGGAGGAACTTCAAAAGAAGCTGTCTTCTACTCAAATGCTGGAAGAGGTAGAGGCAGAGGTAGAGGAGGCCAATTTGGAGACCATGGTAGAAATCAGAATATGCAGCAAACTCAAGAAAACCAGTCCTATGGAGGAGGACGTGGTAACTCTAGAGGCAAGAGGAGCCAAAGAGGTCGTGGTGGATGGCAAAGAGGCCAAAATGCAAACAACAATGTTGAATGCTACTAATGTGGTAAAATGGGTCATATGGCTAAAGACTGCTATAAAAAGCAAAATGGCATCATGAATGGGAAATTGCAACAAGGGAATTATGCATCTTCTAGTAGACAGGGTGATGACATAAATGAGCATTTGTTTATGGTGCAGCACATGAACAATTCTGTGACAAGTGCAAAAGAAAGCAACGATGTATGGTATGTTGACTCAGGTGCATCAAACCACATGACAGGTCATGCAGAATGGATGGAGGATGCAAGGAAAATGGAAAAACCAGGATTTGTGGAGACTGGTGATGATATTGCACATCCTATTGTGCAAATTGGAAAAATCCCTTTGTCTATGCAGGATGGGAAAAAGAAATACATGTCCGATGTATTTCATGTCCTAAATATCACCAAGAATCTGGTTTCTGTTGGTCAAATGGTTGAGCAGGGCCTGCAGGTCAGATTTAATCCTCATGGATGCTTTGTTGAGGATATGAAAAATAAAGGTCGCTTGATAGCAAAAGGAAAGAAGAAGGGCATAATGTTTACGTTGGAAAGAAAAGGGAAGAAGAAGGGCATTTCAAAACTCTTAAAGCTATGGCTGAAAAAGAAACAGGTCTGCAAATAAAATGCCTAAGGTCAGATGGAGGGGGAGAGTACCTCTCAAATGAGTTTGCAAGGTTCCTCAGGAGCATGGCATAAAGAAACAATATTCATGCAATCATACCCCATAACAAAATGGAATTGCAGAAAGGAAAAACATGCATATTGGAGAGGTATCTCGTGCCATGCTCAATGAAAAAGACCTGCCAGATTTTTATTGGGCTGAAGCAGTTGCTACAGTAGTCTACATAATGAACAGGACTCCCACTACAGCAATACATGGGATGACTCTAGAGGAGAGGTATACTGGTAGGAAACCAGATATTTCTCATTTGAAAATTTTTTGTTGCATTGCCTATGTACATGTGCTAGATGAGTTGAGATCCAAGTTGGATCCAAAAGCTGAGAAGTGCATCTTTATTGGTTACTCTCTACAGCAAAAAGGGTATAGATGTTATAATCCTTCTACTCATAAGTTTACAGTGAGCAGAGATGTTGTTTTTGATGAGATGAGTAGCTGGCATAAACCAGTAAATAAGATTGATGATGTAGATGCACAAAATGGTAATGCTGCACAGAATTCACAGCAGCAGTCACAAAATATTAGTGGACCTGGAGCGTCCTCTAGCAGTGGTTCACATTCTTCGCCATGGACAGGCAGATTGAGATCAGGAGAATCTTCTCAAAGCAATGCAGATAGTGGTATGCAGGTATCACGAAAAGGAAAAGAGAAGGTTGATCAGCCCATGTTTGATGTGAATGCAGGTCACTCTTATGTGGATGGTAAATCCAGTGGCTCAGAACAGAGCATTGATGATGAGTTGGGTATTCCTTCTACTGTTACACCTGGAGTAAGGAAGACCAGGGATGTTTTGAGAGCACCTAGGAGTGAACCTATTTTGCGCAGGTCTACGAGAGCTAGGTATCCAGTGGATAGGCTGAAATATGATCGATTTACAGCCATTCACTATGCATATATGGTCAAAGTGATACAGGAACCAGAACCCACTTCTTTTGAGCAAGCCATGGGAAAATAAAAATGGGAGAAAGCCATGGATGAAGAAATGGATGCCTTGGAAGAAAATGCTACATGGAAATTGATACCTTTGCCTAAAGGTAAGAATGCAATTGGCTATAAGTGGGTTTATAAGGTGAAGCACAATGCAAATGGTTCTGTGAACAGATACAAGACAAGATTAGTAGTCAAGGGGTATGCACAAACATATGGCATTGACTATGAGGAAACATTCAGTCTGGTTGCAAGGATGGCAACCGTCATTGCTATGGCTGCATCAAAGGGATAGTCTTTACATCAGATGGATGTAAAGAATGCCTTCTTGCATGGTGATTTGCAAGAAGAGGTCTATATGAAGCAGCCACCAGGTTATGTGCATGATGTTCATCCTGAGTTTGTTTGCAGGTTGAAGAAAGCCTTGTATGGCTTGAAGCAAGCACCTAGAGCATGGTCTAACAAGATAGGACAGTATCTTGTCACTATTGGCTTTTAGATTTCCAAGGCAGATTTCTCACTTTATGTGAGAAAAACAGAGAAAGGTATTATGCTACTTGTCATTTATGTTGATGATTTGATTATGACAGGTGACAGTGATGAAGATATCCTTCATGTGAAAATGCTATTGAAGCAGAAGTTTGAAATGAAGAATTTGGGAGAGCTACGTTATTTCTTGGGCATTGAGGTGATTAGATCACCAAGTGGGATATAGCTCTTGCAGAGGCAGTATGGATTGGACATGATGTCCAAATATGGGATGACATGCTGTAAGCCTATTTCAGTTCCTTTGGAGCAGAATGTGAAGCTGAGCGCAAATGCAGGTGAGCTTTTGGAAGACCCTACTATGTACAGACGCATAGTAGGAAGCTTGTTTTATATGACTATTACCAGGCCAGATTTGAGCTATGTTGTTGGATTGGTAAGTCAGTTTATGCAAGCTCCAAGGAAACCGCATTTGGATGCGGCTAGATGCATATTCAAGTATGTGAAGTCCACATTGCAGTATGGACTATTTTATGAGACTGGGGTTCAGATATAGTTGTATGGATACACTGATGTTGATTGGGCTGGTAGCATTTCTGATAGACGATCTACCAGTGGATATGTGTTCTCTTTTGGGAGTGCCGCAGTCACTTGGAGCAACAAGAAACAGCCTACAGTTGCCTTGTCCAGCACAGAGGCTGAGTACAGGGGTGCAACAATGGCTGCATGTGAGGTAGCTTGGTTGCATAAGCTACTTTATGATATGCATCAGCCTACAGATGGGCCAGTTGTCATTTATTGTGACAACATGAGTAGTATACACTTGGCAAATAACCCAGTCTATCATGCTAGAACAAAACACATTGAGGTGCATTATCACTATGTGCGGGAGAGGGTTTTACTAGGTCTTATTGATCTAGTTTATGTCAGCACAGAGGATCAGGTAGCTGACATATTCACGAAGGCATTGGGCGCAGAGAAGCTGCGCAAGTTCAGAGACCTGCTTGGTGTGTAGGAATTGGGATTGAGCTCGAGGGGGAGTGTTGAGATATCGAGCTCCACTCGTGATACGCCAGGGTGACCGTTGTGTATTTATGTCACTGACTTGTCAGTTGCAGATGCGGTTGGTACACCGCCCATGAATAATAGCTAGATGACAGCTATCCTTATCTACTCTAGTTCGTGGCTCAGTTAGTATGCCACCTTAGTTAGTTGAGTTTGGTTTGAGACCCATATATAGGGTTCTTCTATTTCTATGTATAAGAGTTCTTTTTGGCTTACACAACTAAGAAGAGGAAAACTGTTTTCAGCCTCCATCTCTGTGTGTATTCCCCCATTGTGCAAGCAAGAAAGCTTCAAGTGAGACTCCTTCCTTCTCTCCCACAATCGTGTCAGGCCGTAGGTCCAACACCTAGCAATATTGCAGTCTCCGATGCGACTAGTGATGTCATTCACAGGGAGATGTCGTGATGTCAAACAAGTAGGCAATGGACATCACAGGTCTAGTAGCTGGTAACACTGGCAACACTACAATCTGCAATATGACCAGTGATCTACGACCACAGGGAAATGTTGTGTACTAGATGCAACCACGGAGATGTCATGAACTAGATGCATCATGCAACCAGTGACGAGTGATCGCAAGCCCCCTCTAGATGTCGTGTAGATGCAATGCACAAGGAAAAAGATGCACGCTCATAGGCCACCGCCCAAGTCAGCGTATTGATGCAGTGCTGATGTCGTCAGGTGAGCGTAGTGCTGGCGAGGCCCTAGACGAATGAGGTCAAATGAGGTCAAAATGTTAGGAAAAATGAGGTCAGTGCCATTCACTTGGCCTTTCTATGAGTCCATGCCACATGGACGCTATTTTGCGCTTCGCACCAAAAATGATTGGAGTTATAAGTGTGCAGTTGATATTGATATAAGACAAACACCTCCTAGGAGGATAGATGACAAGATGGTCATGGTAAGTACCTCACAAATGAGAGGAAAGGAGAAAGCAATACGGATTCAGTATGGTTAATTTACTAATAGGCAAAAGATTCATGTGAAACTACTGAGGACCGCAAACAATATGTAGTGCCTGAATAGCTAAGACCATAGGCTATTTTAGCATCAAAGTAACGCGGGAAGAAAGCGACTAAAATCCATGTATGATCATTGATCAGCACTAAGTAGAATGGCCAGTCCATCAACACAATTCAGCTGAGGGAGTAGGTAGTTGGATATGGTGGCCTGGTGGAGCTTTCATTAGAAGGTGCCCGAAACCAGGCCTATCCTCTTGCTTGCGCATGAGTGCTCAGGGCTTAGAATGAAAATGGAAGCATAGGATAGCCAGATTTTTCCATTGATAATATAACAAAAAGAAATGTTTGCATTAGCAATAAGCTAAGGTTTGTAATTTTTTTGCAATTTTGAAAATGATGAATGGAAATGCATATATACATATACTTAAATAACTTGTGTGTGTGAGAGTATTGTTAGCACAAACTCATTCTATGCTATTTAAATGTAAGGGACTCTTGAAACAACTTGAAGTACACACAAGCATTTTGAAGCAAACCACATAGGGATTGGATTGGGACTTCATGCTAATGCGAGATGGTGTTTACCATTGACGATAGGATACCTTACCACATGCCAATTGTTTTCAAGAATACCATTTAAAAAATATTAGAAAGTAGGTGGTATGGTGTGTGTGGTAGGAGAAGCCCAGTGATTGGCATGCATCGTGAATTCAGCATATGCATGTCATGAGACAGTCCTTTCTTGTCACAATGTGTGCATGTGTGTGTGTGTGTGTGTGTGTGTGTGTGTGTGTGTGTGTGTGTGTGTGTGTGTGTGTGTGTGTGTGTGTGTGTGTGTGTGTGTGTGTGTGTGTGTGTGTGTGTGTGTGTGTGTGTGTGTGTGTGTGTGTGTGTGTGTGTGTGTGTGTGTGTGTGTGTGTGTGTGTGTGTGTGTGTGTGTGTGTGTGTGTGTGCACGCATCCACGTGTGTGATAGGAGAGGCCATTTGTCTGGCATGCACCGTGAATTCAAGTTATGCATGTTACAAGAACCGATAAGGCAATCCTATCTTATCACTCATTGTGCAAAGGTGTATACTCTTCACATGCACGTGTATGGCAAGGGGTCATTGATTGGCATGTATGTGTGTCATGAGATGGGTCTCTTGCCATGCATTAATTGTATCTTTGAGTCTTTGTATATATGTATTTTGTAGTCACTTGTGATATTTGTGGATTGGCATGTGTCGTGTATTCGACATATATATGTCATGATACTTGTCTCGTGATGGGTGTGTGTGTGTAGGGCTGAAAGGTGCTTGTCAAGTAGGCACTCAATTGTGAAGTTGGCAAGTGAGTGCCTTTTGACAAGTATGTCACAATTGACTTGGCATTGTGTCCTGAACTCGACATAGATGTGTCATTTTGATTGTGACACCTTCCCTTCCCCCTTGGGTATGGATGGGCACTTGGTCGTGAATTCAGCTAGATCGTGTCCTGATGGGCTATAAATGAATAAATAAGTGATGTAATGTCCTCGACATGCTAGTTGTTTGGTGTTGCTTGATGGGATGGGCATTGCCACATTTAGGTCATACACTCAACATAAAGTGTCCTGACTCCTCACGTGTGTAGATCTTTAAAACTCTAGCAATCTTTTTATGTATTTATGCTTTCATGAGAAAACAACTTGATGCAATCTATGTTGCATCTTCATTGTTCAATGTCTAAATGATATCATGCAATTTTAACTTGAAGTCTATATACAACACTAGTATAACCCAAGATTAATATCATGCATTTTTTTAAATAATCAAGGATTGTTATCAAATCTTTATATTTAAGTGATGCAATCTAACTTATGATTGGGAGGTGGGGTCTTGGGAGCCATGATTATACTTTTTTTTTTTCCTTTGTCACAGACTAGGGGGAATTTGCCTTGTCAAGATGGCTCTTAACATTGCCAAAGCCTCCGCATTTGCTTGATAGAGGCCATATCGTCCAGTACAGAAGATCAAATATCATTCATTAATAGCAACGATGTTTCCTTTGTCAACTTTTGCAATCCATCATGTATAGCTATGCGTGCCTTGTTGCAGCAACAAGGGCTTCCGCACTTAGTTACTAAAGCAGTCATGGATCCTGAGAAGAACTTGCATCTTTGTCGCACATTGCTCGAAAATGCACCTAAGATGCTTGAAGATCTTAGGGAGTTAGCACCATCATTTGTATCAAATGAGAAGCTGGCCTTGTGGAACACAAAGTGGAGAGAGGAGATGGCACGTTCAAAGCGGGCAAAGGACTTGTCTAGCGCCTCGTCTCTGCCAAAGCGTTTGAAGACTACAATAGGTGCAAGTCCTAGTCCTAGTTCCACAAGACAGCAAAATGATCTGTCGGGGGCAAGAACTATGTGGCGGACATTGAGGAATCGCCAATGTGCGCCAACAATTGGCATTCCTTTTGATGTAATCAAGCTAGGCAAAGACATCGGTGAAGGCTCCTTTGGGCAGTGTGTGGAAGCCACAATAGAAAACATCATTTATTTTCCTTCAGATTTGAAATTTTGTGCCAAAATGTACAAGGGCTCTAATAGTGACAAGTTACAACAGTTTTAAGTGGAGCGTGGGATGCAAAAGGTCAATGCATAGATTGTGCGATGCATTGGCTTCACTTTTGAGCCCCCTTGGGTTACGGTCTTTCGCTTATTCAATGGTGGTACATTGAATGATGTATTGATGTGGGGTCCTTTCAAGGAATGTAGATATAGAAGAACAATTGAGCGCTTGCACAAGCCATCAGTGGGATTCAACCCTAATCTTAACAAGGTGCCCAATGTAGAGGAGAAAGCTAGGATTGTGGGCAATATCAATAATATGTCGAACATTATTCATGCACTAGCGGATGGGATGAAGACCGTGCATAGTGTCGACATCATCCATTCAGACTTGCATGCCAAGAACATGGTACTAGACTTTACCAAAGAGAACATCCCTAGGGTTGGCATCATAGATTAGGGTCTAATGCTCATTTCTGGCATGACAAGATCGGCAATCAATTGTGGTGGTCCAAATGATCCCATGCACCTCATAGATGAGCATCGACGAAAAGGAGAGCTGGAAAGGATAAGAAGACCTTGGATTGCACCTAAGATCTACGACCCACTGTTCCAGTCTGCCTATAGCAAGGAATCAGATGTGTATGCAATTGGCTGGCTCAACATCTGTCTTGTTGAGTTTTGGCACCTAGGCCAAAACTTGTGGTTGTGCAAGAAGCCAAGAGATGCCCCAGATGAAGTGATCATGCATTTGATAGAGTTAAAGGCAAGTGATCACATGTTGGCAGATGACAAGGTTACACGTATGTCCTTTGCAGACCTCGACGACTTTTTAAGGGTAGAGTGTGGGATTGATCCTACAAAGGCACAAAGACCCCTTGTAGAGCTTGGTCCTATCTTAGCTCACCCTTTTTGAGTAACCTGCCTCTTACGATCTCTACTTGCAATTTGTAAAACAATCTATCAAATTTTGGAGTTTCCATGACTTGTGAATCCAAACAAGTCCTGAAAAGATTAGCAACTTTATAAAACTCTATACTCCATGGAACGAGACTCGTAATTTATGCCTATACATTAAGTTAGTTAAGTGCTTTTAATTTTTAGGAGTAATTATTCCAAGATTTCATGTCTATGTCTCAGTCACAATTTGTTTTGTATGATTGATAGTTTTTTCAAGTTTTGAAATTCACTATTTGCAATGTGTCATGTTTTATATCATGGTGAAGATTTTATATTATAAATTGTTTCTAGTTATTAGCAAATGTGAAACACTGGTGACTTGTGAGTATTCTAATGTATACATGAGGATTCTGAGTGCGAATAATCATATCTTGATATTTACATAATACACCACAATGCTTATCATAATGCACTTAATAAAGGCAACATTTAGAAAATTTCATAGTCACTAGAACCACTGAGAGATTTTTATGAACCTTTGATAGCTACTTTGCGATTAATTCCATGATAAACTTGGATATCAAATTATCAACCATATCGCATTTTATCTCCATTGAACTAGTGTCATTATTTAGTAAGGTTTTTAAAAATGAGCAATGATGTATGTGTACATGCATGAGTGTGTGTGTTATTCCTTGCAAATAAGGTGCTTTAATCTAATATCTTGAAACCAATCTTTTATGGGTCGTAGTTAAGTTTGTAATGGTCTATATGTTTCTTTCAATTTCAAGTTATATTTTTCTTTGTGTGCAACTAGTACAAAATGTGCAAGGATGTGTATGTGCACACATTTGAGGGTATTGTTCCTTGTTGCAAACAAGGTTATTTAATCTAAAGGCTTGAAACCAATCTTTTATGGGTCGTGGTTAAGTTGGTAATGGACCATGGTTTATATGTTTCTTTAAATTCCAAATTATATTTGGATTTATGTGCAATTGGTATAAAATGTATTATGTGATCGTGTGTGTGTGTGTGTGTGTGTGTGTGTGTGTGTGTGTGTGTGTGTGTGTGTGTGTGTGTGTGTGTGTGTGTGTGTGTGTGTGTGTGTGTGTGTGTGTGTGTGTGTGTGTGTGTGTGTGTGTGTGTGTCTTGCAAGCAAGTTGCTTTAATCTAAAAGCTTGAAACCAATCTTTTGTGAGTCGTAGTTAAGTGGTAATTGTTTGTATGCTTCTTTGATTTTCAAGTTATATTTGGATTTATGTGCAACTGGTATTCTTCAAAAGTTGATATAATTTTGTAATAGCATTGAGAAGAAACAAAAACTTAGGTATTGTTTTATGTGTTTTTCTGTAGGCATGGGTAGATTAAAGAAACAAAAAAATTGTGAGGTTTCAAAGGGAGATATTGCAGTATTTTTCAGCCATCCATTAAATACCCATGCAACCACAAATGTTATTAATGATTCACAGACATCAACAAATCAACAAGATACATCTATTCTTGGAAATGAAGTAAATAGTGAAACTGAAACACCATATCAAATAGCAAGAGATCAACAAATTTGTGCCACTACTAGTGTTGGAGTAGTTGAAACACAAGTTACACCAACTGTACAAAATGCTCCATGTCAACCTATACAAACAAATGAAGAAGAGATGTCAAGTTCCCTGAAAAGCACACAAGCTAGCGAGAAGAAAAATAAAAGATTTTGGAGCCTTGCAAAGCCTACATTTCAGCTAGATTTTAAGCTAGATTGGGTTAGTAAATTTCTATTCATTGAGCCAGTTATACCAATAGATGATTCTGCTCCAAAAAACGCTCGATGTATTTGTTGCTCATGGAAAAGGGGAACTGATTACACACTTCAGCTCAAAATTGACACTATACAGAAGCATGCAGGAAAGGTATATGAACAAACCATTGTTGATGGGCAAGAAGTAAGTCAAGTAAGATGAAAGTCTAGTGAGGAGTGTCTACATCTAAAGAATGCAGGACTATATGAGAAACATTTGCTTGAGCAAGCACAACGTGAGCAGTTATCAATTAACATGTTCGAAAAAATGCAAGATAAGACCTTGCAAAGTAAAATCCTGCAATTGAATGTATTTTTTTATCGTTTATAATTATTAATATATTTTATATTATGTGTAATATCAAATTGTAATGGCTTTTTTACGTGCATACTATTTTTTATATCTTAAGGTGAGGAAGACCAATGGTGGACTATCCCGAGTATAAGGAATTCTTGTCACAATTTCCTATTGATAATTTTCCACACAGTAGTGGATGGGATTTGGCAGAAGCACTAGATGAGGTTGTCAAGCAATTTTTTGCTCTCTCACTAGATGAGGCCACATTTAGAGATAATACTAGTTGGGTTTGCATGACTGTTTATATTGTGGAAAATCATGTTTGTCATGCATATTTTCTTACAATAAACAAAATGCAAAAAGATGCCACAGCAGAGAATCTGCTCTTGTTAGTTGAAGAAATCTTGATGAGTATGTTGCAATTATCAAGGGTTGAGATTGCAAAAAAACTAATTTGTGTGGGAGTTGATGGAGTAATAATTATGCAAGGCCATCGCTTAGGAATTTGTGTCTACATACAAACTTCGATAGCGCCTTTCATGTTAGGAATTCATTGTATGGCACATAGAATGAACTTAGCCTATAAAATAGTTGATGAGTTTGATAGTTTTGCAAAGCTGGAGCAATTGGTCAGTACATCTAGTAGTTTTTTTTGTAGGAGTTCCAAACGATATTTAAAGTTCCAAGAGATAGCAAAGGGTTTAACACAGGGTAGAAAATTATTGAAGCATGTGAAAATAAGATGGATTAGCTTGTACTTGCCAGCTATGAGATTATTAGAGGAGTACCCATCTTTAGTAGGACTCATGGACAGATTGGCAGCTCAGAAGTGGAAGGAGACTGACAAGGCATTAGAGCTTTTAACAGCTTTGACAGATGTAGAGACATTACTTACATTGAAAGGTATTTTAATGTTTTTGGAGTGAATATATTGCTTGTACTTTTTTGTCTAATTTGATATCTAATATTTTGTATCTTTGTTTTATAGGAATTGTTCCTCTACTTGCGGAGCTTAATGTCCTTGTGAAGCTTGCTGAAAAGAGAACAATGTATATGACTGAATATAGCAATATTCGAAAGATTATATGCTTGGCATTAGATTCTTTTTATGCAGATATGAATCATCCTTTGCACGAGGAGAGATTCAAAAGATGGCACGAGATCATGAACTTTCAATTAGAACCTAGCAAGAGCTTTTTAAAGATAAATAGAAATGGTACAGTATGCATCAAAGTACATTCAAGGTTGGTACATCTTTATGTCTCCAAGATGCAAGTTCGAGGATGGCCTGGTAGAAGACAACCTATAAAGATGGAAACTTTTAATAATGTAGTGGAAAGTGTTAAAATCAAATTAGCTCAAGTTGCACAGTCTGTGTCACAAGAAATAAGAGAACGGTTTCCAAGAGATGAATTATTGGAGGCAATGTCAATAGTTTATCCACAATTTTGGAACCATCAGCAAGACATGCGTGCTCTTCAAGTAGATTTCAAGAAAAGAGTTCATGTTCTTAAAGATTACTTTGGGAAAATGTTACAATTGCAAGGGTTTGATGCAACCTTCTCGGTAATAGATGGAGATGAACTTTTGCAACAATCACAATGCTTTGGAGAGACCATGTGGCATCAATTTACAGAACTTGTAGAGCCTACAAAATCAAGTGCAATTACTCGATTATGGAACAGGTTGAGCATGAGTCAAGTTCTTCAAGATTGTATGCCTGAATATTTTCGACTTGTTGACTTCGCTCAAACAATAATTTTAGGATTCATGGAGGATGAAAGAATGTTTAGTGTTATGGCATTTTTAAAAAACAAGGTGCGCAACAAGTTAACTACAAACTTAGATACTTGCATTAGATTATATGTTTCCCATCAGTACTCAGTAGAGAACTTTCCGTATGAACGAGCTTTCGCATATTGGATATCAGCCAATACTCTGTGAAATCAATTAGATATATCAACACAGGGTTGACATCAGTATCATCATCATCAACAACAAAACTACATGAAAATGATGAAGTTACTAGTACTAATGGATGGCAAGCCTAAGATAATCAAGTTGCACTTTGTGTAATCAACCTGAATGGTGAAGCGTTTGTATAGACAATCCAAGTGAATGTTGCATTATGGCTTATCGATACATTATTTATAGATATTTGCTCACAGGAAAGTTGAGCTTTAATCAATGTGTATTGACTTGATTTACCTTGCTTTTGTTGTACTATTTTCTTTGCAATAACACGGTCATTGGTTGAATGATCTTTCATTCAATGCTTTTTCTATGTTATTATTGAGAGAACTTTACCATATTGAGTTCAAAAATAACACTTTAAACCTTTTATTACTTTATTATTTTTATAAAAAATATTCGCGAACCAATTATAGGATATATTTGGTTTAGAGAACAAATTGCCACACTTTCGAAAGTCTAAAATACAAGTTTCACCACATATTCTATAACATGAAAGTATTCATTGGATGTTAAAATCTTCTATACTCCATTTCCATTCATGTTTGGTGGTCTTCTGTTTGTTTAGCTTTTTATATGGAGAGGGGTTCTTGCTCCTTGGCTACCATTTTTCATCAACAAAATTCATCAACATTGGCACTCTTTCTACCACCCTTGGATCAACATCTCCTTTGGCCTTTTGCCACATCCAAGATATTTGAGAGGGGTTGTTAGCAGTCACATATGTGTGTTGTGTGGTCATCTCCTACCTATGAGCCTTAGTCTGAATCAAATGAAGACACTAGGAGCTTTGATATTGTCTTTGTCTATCATTTTATGTGATTTAGGCACTTGAGATGGAGGGCACATTAGTGCATTTCTTTTTTGGCACTTTGGTGTGCTATTTTGGTTGTGGCCACTTTATTACCAGTTGTGGACCTAGTTTGCCTATATATAGGTGGCCTTCCCTCCCACTCTTGTAATCTATCATTGATCCTTCAACCCTTTTCATTCTCTCATCCCCCTACTACCGTCTGGCACCCACATTGACGTGTAGATCTATGTGTTGGGAATGACTATTGCAGCCTTGTATCTTAGGCATTGTAGTCACATTGATCCTTCTCTTTCTTGCATTCTCTTTGTCTCCTTCTACTCTCCATATTCACTTTCCTCTTTCATTGCACACTCTCATAGAAGTAAAGTCAAGAAAGAATATATGTTCAACTATGGTAAAGTTTTGGTAAAGCAAACACTAGGACTTACAAGAGGTGTCTAGAGAGAGTTATTCCAATAACTCTTACTTCATCCAAGTTTTCAAGATTTGCAATCATCAATAGATAATGTTGAGAGTGCTCTTCTATCCAACATTTGTAACACACTCAGCCAACTCAAGGTGCCCTAGTCCACACATGAGCTCTTCTTGAAGAGATCTTCTTTAACAATAGTGTTGAATAATGCCAATGATACAACATAAATAACTCATACAAGAATAGCATGTATTTTATATACTCGTTGGAGAAACATTGTTGCAACCACTTGTTGTCTTCTTGAGATTAAAGATTATGAGGAAGCTTTGCAGTTGAATACCTATCAAAGACAATTCCCTTGATGCAATATCATCACAAATGAAGTTAAAGATCTAGTGTATGTCTTTTGGAGCATGGAGACTCAAGTTTTACGCAACAAAAAGATATATGTTGCAAGAGGATTGGATCACAAAGTGTTGTCAAGCATCATGTGCATCTTCTTGATGGCTCTTAGGTCAATTTGAACAATTGCTATTATCTTTTGTTCCTCTATTTTATGTCAGGTATACTATAGTCTACATGTAGTATATTTTTTTGTGCCTCATAGACTCCATGTAGTAAAATTATAGCACATCGTTTTCTTCCTATAAAATCCTTTGGTGTAAGAGAACCTATATTGATATAAAGGAAGGTGCTCAAATTTCACCTTGTATCAACCTATCCTTCCATGTTAGGTGATCAATAGCACTTTTTATCTAATTTGAGTACCATGTAATAATCTCTAGAGTCCATCTACTCTTTACTTTCATAAAAGGCACATCATAGAGCATTACATTTGGTTTTGGTGCTAGGACATTCCCAGTGTTGTAGAATATTGGTACTTTATAGTACTATCATGACACTATACAATGGTGGGACAAAATGGCTCTACTAGCCTATTATATATCAGTATAGTACCAAAACCTTTCTTTAAATTTTCAGATTGATAATGTATAGTACCAAATGGATCTAGTACTCAAGCACACTCATTAGTATATTTTACCAAAATGTACTATAAAGCACCAAATGCTTCTATGAAGTATCAAATTGAAAATTTATAGTACTAAATGAATCTAGTACTCTAGTACATTCCTTGGTATAATACCAAAATGGTAATATAAAGTACCAAATGCTTTTGTGAAGTACCAAATCAAGACTATACAATGCTTTATCATATTTCCTAGCATAGAACCAAATTCTTTGGTAAAATACCAAATTGTCACTCTACTACCCCAATATATTCCCTAGAAAAGTATCATGAGGGGACTATAAAGATCCAAATTAGTGCAACACAATATTCAAATGGGGATACCAAATGGTTGTAGTACTCTTGTATTTCATGGTACCAAATGCTTCTATGAAGTTCAAAATTGGTACTCTATAGTATCAAATGGCTTAAGTACTCTATTATATTTCATAGAACAACGCTACAATTCTTCTATAAAAACCAAACTGGTTCTCGAATGCTAATGGCTACCTCTCACATAGCTGTACACACTCTCAAGCCTACAATTGTAGTGAGCTTACCTCAATACCCGATCGAGTACCCTCCTCTCTCAAGCATACCAGTAGCTCCATGATCCGAGATACAAGCTCAAGCATCCTCCACCTGCAAGCTCCATGCTCCATAGCCACGTGCATGAGACAAGAGAAGAAGAAGAAGAAGAAGATGGAGAGCTTCTCCACCACGGTCCCTCACCCCCACACACTCACTCCCTCACACTCTCACAGTCCCTCAAGTATAAGCACAAGCAAGCAAGAAGTAGATGAAGATGAAGAAGAAGAAGAAGAAGAGTAACTTTTGTCACACACCAAGAATGAGCTTCTCTATTTACTTCTTGGCTTTTATACTTTCCATCATCCTTTTGGGCACCCATCCCCTTTTTTACATGACCGGCCATCTTGCCAAGGTCCTCTTTTCCTATTCCCTTCTATTTACATTATGCATTCACCCATGCCCATCTACTCTTTACAACTTGCACAAGAGGGAGTCTATCGCTCTTTTACAAAAATTTGGGGGCACCTTTACATTTTAAAATGTGACTTTGCCTTTGCCTTGACTTTTAAGGTTGCCCTTGTGCTTTTGGCCTTTTCTCTTCTTATTCTTTTGTCGAGTCACCTTTTGGGTTGTTAACAAAAATGGATGACTACACCTAGTGAATCGCTTGTCGTTTATGTCCTCTAGTAAGGCCACACAAAAAGACAAGAGGAGGGTGGCTCTCACCATGGGCCTAGCCATAGCACAACTATCTATTGTTGAAAGATATGACAAATGATGTATGCTCCAGGAAGAGATGTCTTGAATCCCATATGCACATTGTAGAAAAAGGGAACCATCATGAGCCTATAAAGTGATGTATCTTCTTATCATTCAAAGATGGAATACTATTGTACTTTGTCCTTTCAGTCATAGTCAGTGTCATATTCAAGATTTTGTTTATGATTTCAAGCTTCCATCTTGGAACCTAATTCACTTGAGTAACACCTGGTTTCTCTAATCTATGTCATCATGAACATTGTCTTTGTGTTCCATCCACCATAGCCATGCTCTAGATCCATGTATTTCAACATGGTATCAAAGCCATGGTGAGCATGGCTAAGCTCAACACATCTTCCTTGTTTGCTCTCTTAGTTCCTCTTCACTTTTGGTTAGCTCATGAGCTCAGTTTCCACCTCTATTTCCACTTGACCTTCTATGGCAGTCATAGCCAGCAGGACATACCTCAGTTGGAGCTTCTAGATCTCTCTCTACAGTCCATATCTTCTGGTGCTTTCTTCTTGGAAAGTGTTTCCTAACTCCCAAAGCTTCTTTGTGACAAATCAAACACCAAGATTTTCCTAGCCAGAGCCTAGCATTGCATAAATTTTCCATCGATGCACCTGCATTTGTTCATACTATTGCCATGTTGCGTGCAGGCCACGATCTTCCGTGAGACTACAGGGCATTTGAAGCTTGCTATATAAGCTTCTTCCCCACCAAATCTTGTGGCAAATTGTTGTTGATACAAGATGCTGCATCAAGAAAACCAGCCACCTCTAGGAAACCCTACTATATTTCCTCTCAATTCAAGAAACTCACAGTCACTATGATCTACTATCACACTAAAGGCACAACAAGATTCACCACTCAAATCATCAAGGAGGGAAAGTTTTACTGGAAGATTTGAATATCTCAATCATCAGCAAGCTCCTCTAAGGGTCTGCAACTCTCTCTAAGATGAATCCTAGCTTAGTTTCCAGCAAGCATTCAACGGATTTACTAGTAAGGAGGGGACTCAAGTTACAAGACAAGGATCAAAGAATCATCATCAAGCTTGACATCTAGTTCTTCACAACTAGCATCTCTTGATACTAACCTAGTGCTTCTTGGCACCTGTGTTTCTTGACACATCCAAGAATAATTCATTTGCTGGTTTTACTTTGGTTCTTGCAATGACAAACATGAAGACTTTTAATGTGGAATGCCCAATTGATTAATCCCTTTTAAGCCTCAATGTCATCATAAAAGGATAGACACTGCCTGAATATACTCGCAATAAGACCTCCTTCAAAATATCTGAACTTGAACAAATAGCCATAGCCAAATTCAATGGTGAAAGCTTTCATGCTTGGAAAGAAAAGACAATGTATCATCTCACAAAGAAGGACCTTTAAAAACTACTTGAGGATGATGCAGGAGATGCAGATAGGAAGAAGGAAGATGATGAAGATGGGTTCATTGAAGAAGTTTAGCTCAAGACAAAAGAGTGGAAAAATATGATCAACAAGGCTCTAGGCATCATTGCTTGGGGACTATCTGATAATGTATTGCACCATATCTCTGGCATCAAAGATGCAAAAAAGGCATGGGATGAGTTTGACAAGATCTTTGGAACTCAAGCTAAAAACTCCAAGGTAAAACTACTCATGCCATTCTAAAAACTGAATGTTAAAGATATTTCTTCTATGACCATGCACATTAATAAGTTTAAGAGTCCAAAAACTCAACTTGCTACTCTAAAGAAGAACATTGATGAAGATGAAGCCATAGTAGTATTACTAGCAAGTGTAAATCAAGAGCCATATGAAAACCTTGTATCTAAAGTAATGTTCCAAATCTATCACTTAAGGACATTGAGCACTCTCTACTTGATGAAGAAACTAAACATAAAAACAAAGATGCAAAGGGGGCTGTCTCAACACAGAAAGACAATCTATTGTACACCAAAGGAAATTATGAAGCAAAGGGTCAAGGCCGAGGATTGCATAATGGTAACCATCATCAAAATTGGTTCATGAATGAAGAAGATGAAGAAGATTCTTTTGCTATCAACAACAACTCTTACAGATTGTTTTGAAGAAATTATCTCTCAGGACAAGGGATATACATCATGAGCGGCCCATACAATTTTCAAACTTGCGCATCACCCTTCAACATAGCTGAGATGGCATCTAAGTTGACTGGAGTAGTCTTCTAAGTATCCATCTCTACCCCTACCACTTTCGTTTGGTTGGCTAGGAAGTCTTCTATGACTTGTGGCGTTGTGCATCCAAGGTTGGCCTAGCAAGATGTCATCGTATGCTCCCTTCATGACAATGAAGCTCATAGAAAACTGGACACCCACAATCTTCAACGACCAATTTTTCAATACTCTGAATGGCCTAACCTTCATTCCATTGGCCAGTGTGACATTAAACCAAGCATTCTCGATAGGTGGGTTATCCCAAGCTTGGAGTACTGCATGGCTAAGCACATTGACTCATGGCCCCATGTCCACGATCCTTTTTGTGTGGCATCTCCTAATGCTAGGACCAGTAGGACTACATGCATCTCTATGCCCTCCCAAAAAGCATTTATGTATAACGACTTGGGCAATGAGTGCAGCATTAGACTAGGTATGTGAGTTACTGCATCATGATTGTGTAGGTTGGCTGCCCCTTGCTCCATTGGTCCTTCAACCCACTGCTTCAACCCTTGTCTCAGTGTTGGGTACTACCTTAGTAGATCTCCCAAAGGCAAAGTCACCGAGGTGTTGAGTGTTGCCTAAGCCACTCCCCTTCTCAGCAATCTTTGGAGCAGATGTCTCTGCCTCTGTGTTGGTGACCTTCTTTCGTGTGGGCAGTGTCATAGCACTCTTTGTTTTAAGCATGACCTTGGCCTCCATCCTCTTCTTCCTTTGCCTATGGCTCTTTTTCCCTCTCACGGCTACGTCTAGATTGCTGGGTCCAGGTAATGATATGCTTGCCTACTTCATCTGTGCACGAGTCATGATGTGTAACAATAGAATAGATGTGTCCTCTCTATCAAATGTCTCAACTCCAAACACCCACAATGGTACTGATGGCTCATTCGCGCCGGACTAGAGAGTGGCTTTTGTCTAGGGCATTCAGCAAACAAGTGGGTGATTCCACACTCTGGGCACCTAAGATCAACCTTGTCTCGGTTAGCTTGCTCCCGTTCTTGGGGCAGCGTGAGAAGATATGCCCTGGGTGACCACGCATCCAATAAGAAATCGATTCTTGAGTCTACCCTCCTAAACCTCTACCTCTACCTCTTCCTAATTCCATCACCGGGCACTGGTCGATAATCCATGAGGATTTGATTGCCCTCTCCATTGTACGAGACTTAAGGGTTCACATAAGGCTTGTCATTGTTTGGCTCCTCCATATAGTGGACTGGAGTGTCGCTCGGTGGATGGGTGACGTAAGGTCTAGATGGCTTGGGTATACTTGTGGGATTAATCTCCATCCTAGGAATGGCTAGTTTAGCGTCATTAGGTGCCGTGAGAGCCAATTGGGTTCCCCTTCCAAAGAAGTTTGGCAGCCTATTCCTTGGGTAAGGTTGATTTTAGGGTTGTGAGTATGGAAGTTGTCTCAGTATTCTACAATGCATGGAATCGTGACCAAACCTACCGTAACAATTGGCACATGGTCGGGACCTAGGATCTTGACACTCAGCATTAACATATGGTTTTTGCCACAATACACGCATTGGAGATGTGGACGTGCTGGTCTCCTCACCATTTCTTGTAACCTTGCTATCTCCATCTTCATCTCCACTAGCTCGTGGTTTTGGTCAACAGTCTTTCTCTTATCTTGGGTGCTAAGGGATGATCTCTCACTAGATGTAGCAGCTCTCTCTGAGCATCTAGGACTAGCACTATCTCGAGTTAAGCTCCTAGAGCTCCTCTCCTTGAGCTGGTCATCCACTCTTATGGATTCATCAAAGGCCCTAGCTAGGATATCTCTCTATAGGCTAGAGTTGCTCACTAAGGCCTTGTAAAGCTCTTCGTTGTGGATCCCATTGATGAACACTGTGGAGACCCCTCATTCATTGGGTCATTCATTAGATGGGATTCTCTTAAACAGACTCTGCACATGGGTAATGTAGTCCCTTATATCCTCTTTGTCCTTTTGACTGACGTTCATCAGTCAGAATATGAGGTTGTCCGAGTACTCTACCTCAGAGAATCTCTTGATAAAGAGATCCTTAAGGCGGTTAAAATTGTTCCGCTCTGCTATGTCTAAGTTAGTGTACCAGGTTCTACCCTTGTCGCCTAAGCAAAGACCGAAGACTTGTGAGCCCTGCGTGAGATCAGTGAGGCCGTTGGCCTCACAAACCTGCTCAAACTGCTCTACAAAGCTGCAGGGATCATTGTTCTGGCTAGTACTTATCTAACTACTTAGCAACAATAGGGATCTTGGACTGGCTCTTGGAGCCTTGGCTGACTCCTAGCCCTATGAGCAATGAGGTCGCAAGTGCTCCTACGAAATGCTTTGCTAGCATATTATCTAATAGTCGCTTCATAAGAAGCTCACTCTGCATAAGGTCTCCTTCTAGCATTCGCTCTCTCTCTCTCTCTCTCTCTCTCTCTCTCTCTCTCTCTCTCTCTCTCTCTCTCTCTCTCTCTCTCTCTCTCTCTCTGGTCCTGTTAGATTTCTATTTGCTAAGGCTAGCACTTGCCGCGGATCTCTTGTATTTCTATGTTCTGTCGTGAGCTTCTAGCTTGTTATTCTTGATTGTATGCCACTATGCCGTGCAACGCTTCCACCCGCACTAGTTTCCTCTCCTCTTTGAGATCCACTATGATGTCCTCAGATGGCCTACCATGGTGGTCCATCCGGGTTTGCAAGTCATACTTGCTCATTATCTCTTGGATTTCATCTAGAAAATCTCCCAAATCGAGCTCTTCATTGTGTATGCGGTTCGTGTTGGTCTCTGCCATATCTGCAATCTCTTTTCCACCAGGGCATCGATGAGGTTGATTAAATCAGGTAGATTCACAACTATAATGATGTCGAGACCTTTGATTTGTCTATCTCCTGTGTCACGTCCTCCTCTTGGTCCTACCACTTGGGATTCTTGATTACCTCTATCTAAGTTTCAGGGTCTTCTCCTACTAGTGGGTTCATTCAGTTTCTTAAGTCTAAGTGAGTTCCTTGTTATCTACAGACAATCCTCAATTTAATGTCACTCAATGTGTGTGTGTGTGTGTGTGTGTGTGTGTGTGTGTGTGTGTGTGTGTGTGTGTGTGTGTGTGTGTGTGTGTGTGTGTGTGTGTGTGTGTGTGTGTGTGTGTGTGTGTGTGTGTGTGTGTGTGTGTGTGTGTGTGTGTGTGTGTGTGTGTGTGTGTGTGTGTGTGTGCTTTTCCATGCATCGTGCAAAACTAGACTTTCAGCTTTTCTTCATGTTCACTTTGTATCTAAAAGCAATGTGGGGTGCAATGCAGAATGGTAAATGTAGCTTTAGACCTCCCATCTACATTCTCGGCCTAATAGGGCTTTGAGCTCGGTCTCACTGGCCACTCTTGCTAGTCTCTAGGTTCTGTGATGCGTCTTTTTGCTTAGTCAAGGTCTAATTGAGGGTCTATGGCCAAGTTGGCAATCTTAGTGGGGTAGATAGCTAGCAAGTTGGCTAGCATTGTTGCTAGATCTACAATTCATTGGTTCTCTCATTTCTTGTGCAAGAAAGGTGTTATGTTCATCTATAGTATCGCTCTCAGGGGTTTGTCTACCAGGTCAGTCAAGGTCTCCAGATCTCAAATCTAACAAATTCTAGATTTTTCCCAACTAGTCCGAATTGCAAGGTCTGAGTATCTGAGTGGCCTAGGGCCGAGAATCTGAGGGCTGCACGTAAAGTCATCCAAATGCCACATGGTGACAAGGTGGGTCAAGCGGCTGGTCGTCTGATTCAGGCAAGTCGAATATCGTCGACAGGCTGAATGTAAGCGAGCCGAATGGAACAGGGCCGAATAGCCGAGGACTGAGTTTCAACTGTCCGACTGGTAGTAGGGCCGAGTGGGACTAAATGTGAGCGGGCCGAGGGCCGATTCTGGGGTTTAGCCCAAAGTAGTTGTCCAAGTCTGGGACTCACATAGGCCAAGTGCAATGGCACGTGACAACAGCAAAGACGAATTTTGCTTCATTTGTGTGATCTATAGCATGCTAGGTGGCAAACACTTCCATATTAGATCAATGGACAAAAGTTAAGGTCTGTATATGCCTTACGTGCTCAAAAAACTCCGGAACCAATTGATGGATCCGCTGTAAGGGCTTGGTCTCTCCAAGATCTCTCTCTCTCTCTCTCTCTCTCTCTCTCTCTCTCTCTCTCTCTCTCTCTCTCTCTCTCTCTCTCTCTCTCTCTCTCTCTCTCTCTCTCAATGCTACTATTTCAAATGAGATTTCCCTTGTCCTCTTGGGTTTTAAACCTTTGCATGACCTTCCCGATCACTCCAATTGCAACATTAACACATCTAAGAGATCTTTTTCCCCATTTCTTCTTATTTGTGCCATGTTTGGGCCTATTTTACAATAGCAACCCTAAAGCTTTATGATTTGATTTCTCAATCCTGTCCTACTCTAAATTCATCAAAAATTTGAAATACTTACTTGTTGCAAAGATTAAAACCCCAAAATCTCCTACTTGTCTCAAGCTCCAATTCAAGAATGAAATCCTTACTTCGTTGCTCAATTTGAGGCATGCAAGTGCTCAAGCTTGAGTCTGTTTGTCCTGGCAACAGAACCAAAATGTAGCGAGAGCTTACGCTCAACCGCCAAGATCCACGGACCACCTATTGCTTCAAGCATTTCAAGCAAGCACAAATGGCTATCTCTCACATAGCTGACACACCTTTGATCCTATCGGGGTGTAGTGAGCTTACCTCCATTCTCGATTGAGTACCCTCCTCCCTTGTGCACACTAGTAGCTCCAAGATTCATGATGCGAGCTCAAGAAACCTCAAGCCTCCACCTTCAAGCTCCATCCTCCATAGCGGCATGCAAGACAAGAGAAGAGAAGTGAAGAGAAGATATGATGGAGAGCTTCTTCTCCTTGATTCCTCACCCTCACACACTCACTCCCTCACACTCTCACACTCCCTCTCTCAAGCACACATAAGCAAGCAAGAAGGAGAGAAGAAGAGAAGAAGAAGAGTCCACTTTAGCCACACATCAAAGAATGAGTTTCTTCATTCACTTTTTGGCTTTTATACAAAACCCTAAATCCCTTTTGGGCAATCATCCCCTTTTTTACATGGCCACCCATGGCCTAGGCCCTCTTTCCTATTGTCCTCCTATCTTCTTGAAATGTTAGAAGAATCAAAGCTTGCACTCGAGAGCTATGGCGGAAGAGCAAGAGCAAGAAAGAGAGAGACAAGAAATGGGAACTCCAACAATCACAATGTATAATCGTGCCTTCCTTTATTCAAACTGTCACTAAAAGAATAAAGAATAAAGTGACGGTGATGACGAGCGCCCACCACCTGGAGTGTGCAGTGGCGGTGACTGTCAGTGTAGTAATACACGGGCAGCTAGGCAGAGGCACCTTTACCCCCAACAACCTCCCACTTAAAGGTAAATCTGCCCTAGTGAGGAGTGAAAATAGAAAAAAAAAGATAGTACAACATGTACACATGTACAATAGGATGAGGAAAGACGTCATCTCATCCCATGCCCATCAACCTCTTGTGGAAGGCAAAGTGCTCTGTAGAGAGGCTTTTCGTGAGCAAATCTGCAAGATTCTAGTCAGTCAAGATCTTGACAAGGTCAACAGACTTGTCCTCAATGACCCCACATATGAAGTGATACCTCACCTCAATGTGTTTTGTCTTCGCATGGAAGACCGGATTCTTGGCTAACTGAATAGCACCATAGAATCTGAATGCAGTGTAGGAATAGCATCAATACCAAGGTCAACAACCAAACGACCCAACCAAATGGCCTCCTTGCAAGCCTCAGTGGCTACAACATATTCGGCCTCTATAGTAGTAGAAAGGACCATGCATTTTTGCACCCTGGACATCCAAGAAACAGCACCTCCAGCATAGATGAATACATAGCCGGAAGTGGATTTCTATGTCCTGCATAATTAGAGTCAATGTACCCCATGACTCCTGTATCTTGGCTGCCATAGCATATGCACATATCTGCAGTGCCCTTCAGGTACCTCATGATACCCTTCACAGCATCCCAATGCTTCTTGCCAGGTGTAGCCATATAGTGTGCCACAACACCAACTGCAAAGGTAATATCTGGACGAGTGGTGATCATGGCATACATAAGACTGCCCAATGCCGATACAGAGGGAATCTTGGCCATCTCGGCCCTCTGATCATCTATCTGCAGAGACAATTAGCCTGTGATACCTTCACATAAGAAGGCAATGGATAGCCAATAGGCTTTACGTCCTACATGCGAAAGCGCTCGAGGACTTATGAATGTACTCCCTCTGTGACAAATAGAGGAGTCCCTGATGCCTGTCGTGTCTAATGCGTATACCAAGTATGTGAGAGGCCTATCCCAGATCTTTCATCTCAAATCTCTTCTTGAGCTGAACCTTAAGAGCATCTAGCTCATCATGAGCTTTCCGTGCTATCAGCATATCATCCACATAGAGTACCAAAATCAATAAAGAACCATCATGGGCTTTCTTCCTGTAAAGACATGGATCCATAGCACTCCTGCTGTAGCCCTGTGACTGCATAAAGACATCAAACTTGTGATACCACTCCCTAGGTGCCTGCTTCAAGCCATAAAGACTTTTCTTCAATTTTCACACTAGGTGCTCCCTGCCAGGTTCTGCAAAGCCCTTAGGCTGCTCCATATAAATCTCATCATGCAAGTCCCCATGTAAGAAAGCCTTCTTGACATCCATTTGGTATAAATCCAAGTTAAGTTGAGCAACCAAAGCCAAGACTAAGCGCAGGGTGGTCATCTTAACCATAGGAGAAAAGACCTCATCAAAGTCCACACCATGCTCCTGCTTAAAACCCTTTGCTACCAATCTAGCCTTGTATGCCGGCTTGGGGTATCCAGGGTTACTTTTCAGCTTGTACACCCACTTGCATGGCAAATCCTTCTTGCGCTCAAGCAAGGAAACCAAATCCCAAGTCTCATTCTTATGCAAGGAGTCTATCTCAAACTGCATAGCCCTCTCCCAGGAGTGACTATCACCCCTGCGTATAGCCTCATCATAGGTGAAAGGCTCTCCTCCATCTGTAACCAATACATAATGCATCGAGGGCTGAAATCTATCAAGTGGACATCTATCTCTAGTAGACCGTCTCACGGCAGGCTCGACTGCCTGCCCAACTGCCTGTCCAACACCCTCACCATGAGCATCTGCTACAGTTGTAGGCTGTCCAACTGGCTGTGCGGGAACTCTCAGCTCCTCCTGAAGTATGACCCTGCAGATCTCAGCAACTCTCTCAAGCTACCTACACATCTTGTCTTCATGGAAGACTACATCATGACTGCAGATGACTTTCCTCGCCTGCGGATCCCAGAGACGGTAACCCATCTCGCATGCATCCCCATAACCAAGGAAAATGCATTTGACACTCTTAGGATCCAGCTTACTTCTCTTGTCCCTGGGCACATGGCAAAATCCCTCACATCCAAAGACATGGAGATGCGCATAAGAGGGAGGTTTTCCAGTCCATACCTCCTTGGCCACCTAGAAATCAAAACCACTAGAAGGTGATCTGTTTATGATATGCACAGCTGTACAAACTGCCTCAGCCCAAAAGCTCTATGGTAGCCCTGCATGGCTAAGCATACTACGTACACGCTCCTAGATGGTTCTATTCATCCGCTCAGCCAAACCATTCTGGGAGGGGGTGTAGGGAGCGGTCTGTCTCATCACATAACTGCTCAAAATCACGTGAGACATACTCGCACCCATTATCTGTCCTTAGGCATTTTAGCCTATACCCAGACTGATTCTCAACCAATGCAAGCCATCTTTGAAACACAACCAGGACATTGAATTTCAACTTAATGGGATAAGCCCAAACTTTCTGTGAAAAATCATGTATGAAAGTAACAAAATACTTTGCACCACCCATAGATTGACAAGGCATGGGCCCACAGACATCTGAATGTACCAATGCCAAGGGCTCCTCATGCGTGGCCTAGCAGACTTCTTATGCATAGACCTAGTCTGCCTGCCATAAAGACAATGCTCATAGGAATCAAAACATGCATAATCAAGGGGCGGTAAGTACTGCAAACCAGAAAGCATTTTCATTCCCTTCAAAGACATATGGCCCAAATGGGCATGCCAAAGAGATACATGTGGGATAGAACCCACAGACAAAATATGATCAAGGGAAGAAGCGGATGCAATCAAGGGATAGAGGCTGTCAGCCTTGGCACCTCTCGCAATCACAAATCTACCACGAGTGATCTTCCATGCAAAGTCTCCAAAAGATACATGATAACCTGCGTCATCAAGCTGTCTAGCTAACATGAGACTGTGTGTCAAAGCAGGTACATGAAGTACATCCTGCATAACAAAACTGCTGCCAGAAGAAAACTGCAACCTAACATCACCAATGCCCACAATATCAAGAGAGCTATCATCACCCAAGCACACAGAACCCGAAACAATATGGTATGAATGAAACCACTCTCGGCAAGTTATCACATGAAAGGACGCACCTAAGTCCAAGAGCCAACATTATGCATTTATAGAGTGTATCTTTGTCATCTGCGAAGCACTAGAAGAAGCTGCAAGGATATAATCATCATCATCAACATCCTCAGGCTGATAACATTGATCTCTTCAATTTTAACAATGGACTTTGCAAGCACTATGCTGCGATCAGAAGACTTATCCTGCACTTTGTCTTTCCCCTTATCTTTGTGCCTTTCATTGCGCAGTTCATGGCATTGTGGCCTAATATGACCCTTTTTCCCACAATGGTGACAAGTAACATCTGCATTCCTACCATGAGATTTGCTACGTGACTTCCCGCGAGACTTGGACCGAGATTTCTGAGAATCCCGTCCACAGCCACTGCCACTGCCACTGCCATGCTTTCCATATCCATCATCCCTACCTCTAACTGTCATAGCATGCGACACACAAGAGGCATCCAAATTCTCACGGTTAACCTCTTCCTGTAGAAGAGCACTCTCAACATCAGATAATTTTAAGGTAGCAGTAGAGGCACATAATGCAGTGCGGAATACATCCCATGACTCATTAAGAGTACCAAGAAAGAAAAGAGGAGTGACATCCTCTACAAAAGTGATGTCTTGCAAAGTCAAGTTCTTGAGTATAGCATGGAACTGGCTTAAGTGAGTAGACATAGTCACATTCTCCTTTATGCGCAGATCCATAAGCTGCTTCAGCCAATACATCTAACTCACTGGACTTTTCTTGTCATAGAGATTCTTGATTTTATCCCACAACTTCCATGCACTTTGTTCTTCCTCAAATACATTGTAATGAACCTGTTCTATGAGAGATAATACAATAGTGGACTTGGCATAACTCATTAAGCTCAAACCATTCCTCATTTGGCATAGTTGTAGGCTGCCCGCCGCTAAACCTCAATGGTTTGATCTGCGATTTCTGCACCAATACCTCCTAAATTTGGCACTTCCAATAAGAGTAACTCATACCATCAAGCTTAGTGATGTTGAAAATAGCATGATTAGTGGGACGAACTCGCCATAACGTAGGCTGGAAGACTATAGATAGTTCAAAACTGCTTGCTGTTTATTGCAAAAAATCACCAAAATCGAGAGAAAATGGCGAGAAAAGTGTGACCAAAGTTGTTGCCCACCAAGTACTAGTGAAAGTACATCATTTTAGAATATTTCAGCATGAAAAATCCATGTCAGTCTGGAGTTATATGCTTGATGTAATAAATGACATCAGGATACTGTGAGAGATAATTGCTGACCAAATCACTGCACTAAGTCAAGAAATGACAGCCAAGACATGACCAGCCATAAATGGGCATCAATTAGCACCAAACAGTCATCAAGACTCTGAGCAAACACCCAAACATGTCACCAAAGCATCCGTGAGTGATGAGTAGGTATACCCCCTGGACAATAGAGCAAAGTATACATAACACTGGCAAGACCTGACACCAGTAGGTATATGCTTACAAGAGTGCAAAGCCCAAGCTCAGGTCAAAAGCAACTCCAAGATATCAATGCATGAACCATGCAACATTTAAGTGTAAGAGATCCCAAAGTCTCAAGTATCTGCAAAATGCTCAAAATAGCATAAACCTCTTGCTCAATATCGGTCAAGCATACAAGATGCTTCCACTAGCACAAAAAAGGCGGATAAACGAGGTCAACAGCTCAAGCAAACCAAGTCAAAGTACCAAAGACAGGTAACCAAGACAATGCCTCAATTGCATCCAAGGTCGTAATGGAAAAAGCCAAGTCGTAATGGAAAAATCCAAGTCAATGTCCAACTGCTCAAGGGAATACTCAAATGAATGTCGAGACGAGCTCAAACAATTGCCATCCATAGCCAAAGCATAAAGGATTCACCAAGACATCATAACCCATACTAGGTAGCCTAGGCATAAACCATGTCATAGATGAAATGCTAGCTGCAAAGAAGTGACAGTCAAACCCAAATTGAGCTCTAATCTCAGTTCAAAATCATTTCGGAGCATAAACAAGACATGTGGCATAGTCCAAATACACCATGACATCATACTGAGTAGCCGGGAGCACCCGTGACCAATAGGCATAACCCAACTGTAGCATAAATAGCTTCAGCCCTGAAGTTTCCAGCAGCATATAACCTCTGTAAACTGAGAAAATCAGTGCTCAATCCAAGCTCAAATCCATAGGCAAACCATATGCATACATTCCCTTATATATAGGCACCAATTGGGCATAATCGGGCATCAAATACCAATACATGTAAGCATAAAATTGAAGTAACAGGTGGCTGCCCTGTTTTGGACACATTTGGGATTATTCAAAATAGTCAATGGCTATGCTAAATCATCTCCAAATGCATCTCACATAAGAGGCATAACATCCACAAGTGATCCGGTATCAATAGACATCAGTAGAAGCATCACATGAGCCATAAGCATACAAATACATGCTATCTCAGACTTGAAATCCATTGCAGAATATTTTATCATCATAATTTGCAAATCTAACATCCCATCACATCTGGAGCGTGCCAAAACCCCAACTTAGACTCTTACCTTGCCTGAATCGGGTTCTAAATGCCCGAGATATGACAAAAAGAGTGATTTTTGGGCCAGATTTTGAAACACACACAAAAAAAATGTGAGCTAGCTGGGGGGGTCTGTTGTCCCACGTGTCAACAATGGGGCCCAAAGGGGGCACCAATGGGGGCCAAAGAATGCCTACACCAAGCCTCAGCAAGCCTTGATAGGCTAGAAGCAAGATCCAGGTGAAGGAAGCTCCAAGAGGTGTGAGCTATGGCTGCCCACAACCTGTGAAAACCCTGTTTACCTAGACCTGTGAACTGAGATAAATCTCTGAAATAATGAAGCAATACCTCAATGTCAATGACCTAATGGTGCCTCAATAGGCCGGGAAGAAGCTCGGGAAGCCGAGGAGTGACGGGAGCTCAAGAGAAGGAGTTATGGCTGCCGGGAAGGAGACCCAACGCGAGTGGGGAGTCAATGGGAAGCTGAGAATGCCACGAGCCAAGCTCAAGAGTCGGGAAGCTGTGCTCTGATACCAGTTGAAAGGTGAGGATTGAAGCTTGCACTCGAGAGCTATGGCGGGAGAGCAAGAGCAAGAAAGAGAGAGACAAGAAATGGGAACTCCAACAGTCACAATGTGTGACCGGGCCTTCCTTTATTCAAACTATCACTAAAAGAATAAAGAATAAAGTGACGGTGACGAGCGCCTGCCACCTGCAATGTGCAGTGATGATGGTGACTGTCAGTGTAGTAATACACAGGCGGATAGGCGGAGGCACCTTTACCCCCAACACTTCTTAGCTTCCTTTCTACCACCCATCTACCTTTACAATTTGCACAGGAGGGAGCCTGGTGCTCTTTTACAAGGATTTTGGCTGTGCCTTTACATTCAAAGGTACACCTTCTATTTTTTGACACTTTTTAACCTCCGATGGCTACTCTTTGGACTTCTTGTGGTTATGCCTGCATTTTGGGCTCTTTCAGGCCTGATTTCCTTCTGATTCGCCTCTTTCAGCTCTCGATTTGCGCTTTTTCACTTTTTCTGTTTCTTCTTGTATTGAGGTTAACAAAAGGAAAGGCATGTCACATATTATGACTAATGGAGTTCCTACATATGGATGTGCTCTCTCTCTCTCTCTTGCTTGAACCTCCATAGTTCTTAGTTCTACTTATGCTCTCACTCTCACTCCACCTTTCAACTAGCATCAGAGTGGGCTTTTGAGAAGCTTCATTAGCATTCACTTTAGCCCAAGAAGAGAGCTTCAATCACGATTGATTAGGTCCTTTCTATGGATCTTTTGAACCTTGCCAAGTAGTCATTGAGTTGAGCCTTTGTAGTAGACAACCAACAACCATCAATGTAATCTATGCCTAATTTACTACCCGTGACATGTTGTGGATAGGCTTGTTGTTCACTATGTTGTAGAAAAACCTATTATTTTCTTATTGAGGACACACCTATTACTCATTGTGTTTAAGGCAGACCTGATGTTTGTCACTATTTAGGTTAGACCTATTATATTCTATCTAGAGAGCTAGTATTTGACTAATTTAATACTCTATTGTTGATTATGCTTATGGGGCAAGTTATTATGCATGGATGGTGTATTTGATGCTTAAGAAAGGATTTTAATCAATTAGAGCTTATATAGCTTAGTATTAGGAAGTTTCTTTGTTATTATGCCCTACAGATAGTAAGCTTAAATGTTGAAAACTCACTAACCATAGGGGATAACAACAAAGATGCTACATGGATGTATCGATGCTACTTGGCATTGATTATTATATTTAAATATGCTTATGTTGAGATCTAAGCCTTGGTTTTGTGCTCCCTTGTATATATATTTGTATTGGCTATTTTCTTCTATGTTCTCCCACTTATGGGCTTGAAGACTTGTTGTTATGCATATGCTTCTAGATGTACTACTTCATGTCCTGGGGCACCCAGATGTTATGAGACATATAGTGAGCTGCACTTTGCTATTGGACATTTTGAATTTTCTTCCAATAAGGGAGCATTTTGATATTTCTCATTGCAAAGATTGGTTTATTCGAGATAGTGAGAGTCTCTTGCTTATGCATTTATGCTTGGCTACTTTTGCTATATACTATCCTTGCAAACATTGATGATTATGGGCTGATTTAGCTTTGGTTTGTACACCTGGTATTGTCGGTAGTCATGCCTTGTCATCTCCTACCTATGAGCCTCAGATGAGGACTTTAGAAGCTCTGACATGTCTATCACTTGTTTTGACAAAGGAGGTAGCTCATTCTAGAGCACTCGGTTTATTACCTTTCAATGCATTTTCTCCTCCAGTCAGAATTTTGTGTGCATTTCCTGGGCAATTACAACTTTCCAGAGCCTATCTACACCTGTTGGATATTATCATTGTCATCTAGGATTTTTTCATGGTCACTCCTATTTTTTTGGCATTTTATTCATCATTGACTAGCATTTATTACTCATCAACCAGCATTTATGGCTTCCCCTGATGCAAGACAGCATATTTTGGCATTTTTGGCTATATATAGCATGCCTCTCCCATCATTCATTCATATTCCTCCTTCCCTGGAAAGTGCATGCTTTGATTCCATCATCTTCCTCCATTTTCAATGCTACTATCATCAATCTTATCTGGTACCCTCGTTGATGTTGTGGGCTATATGGAGGAACTCGTCACTCTCCATCCGCTTTCCTGTTTGTATTAGTATTCTTTATTGTTCACTGCAGATTTCACTCTCCTTTTCTTGCAGTCTCTCTTTGCTTAAAACATAACTTTCTTCTTGAACAAAAATAGAGTTGACTTCTCACAAAGGAGACCACCCCAAACTGCCACACAACCTTGCCACATTAGTGTTTTGCTTAAAACATAACTTTCTTCTTGAAGGTGACAACTTCTTTATGCAAGTGATAGTATTTCTCCCCTGATTGGACCGTCTACATCAACTTCCTTGTGAACGTGTAGCCATTTTCTTCTATTTCGGGTATCTACTACCAAAATGCAACTTTCTTGTGGATGTCTTGTAGGATTTTGAAGATGTCTTACCACCACTTTCATGGATGATACAAATGAGGAGCTTTCTTAGCACTCCTTTGAACTAATGTGAGATTATCATGTGGGTTGTGAAGAATGAAGGTCACCTAGCCTGTCTATTTGGGGACCCTCTCCTACCTATTCTCTCCATGTCTCATAGAAGGCACATTCTACTAACCTTCACATGTTGTTCATAGCACCCTCTGTACTAGTGCCTGTACTCCCTTCTCTACCCAAAGAGGATCAGCTTGATGGTTCAAACTTATCACTTTGGTAGTGTAAGGTGGAGTGTATCCTTGATACCTTCAATCTTTGCGAGTTTGTTACCCACCCTATTCCTCTTTGTGCGGCCTTCTAGGATCGGCTCAACTCTAGAGCCCAATATTTCCTCTTTGTGAGCTGACAAGATTCTATCCTAATGCATGTGTGCAAGTTGTGGAAAGCAACAGAAGTGTGGACAAAGCTTTCTTCTTTGTACATACTCAAGAATGGTTTGAGATATGCAAGCTAGATGTGAAATATGAGTAGGCAAGTCTTTTATTTAATAGAAATATAAGAACATAAGTCATGCTAAGAAAAAGTCAAAATACTACCCCTAGCTTAGGCAACAAGTTGGGAACATATAAGTACCCCTATCCTAGCAACTTCAAATTAAGGTGTAAGAGTTAAGAAGAACAACCTTCTTAGAAAAAATAATAATTTCCATGCTTATTAAAAGGTTTCCCTTCTATGGTATCAAAAAATTACATTTCATATTACAACTTAGCATTTACAGGAGAGGGAAACCTTATCAAAGGTAGCATCACCTTGATCCATTCCTTTACATGTGGAAATAGGTATGGAAATAGAAGACACTGATTAGCATAATACCCACATAACATACCCATGGGAAGTACACACAAAAATAGCATCCAACATTTTGTAGATCAGTGTGCTAATCAACATTTTGTAGATCAGTGTGCTAATCAATTAACATCAACCTTAGAGGTCAAGGACACTGCCAAGAATAATCAACAAGGAATCATTATTGAAGGTAGTGAATGATAAATCTCCTTTCTTGTATTATTACTAAGCCAAAGGTTCATGGTACTTAAAGTAATCTATCTTAGGCTCCTATGACTAGAGGCGCCTAATCATCTACAAGACTTATCAGGAATTTATGGGCACAATCAATGATGAATGATAGTACCAACATTATATACTCATATGCTCCACATTATTTACAATTATAAGCATGGTTTGCTTATACAAGCATGGTTTATCCACTTCACATATTGCACAAGGAGCAAGGACTAGTCTCGTAAGAAAAGGATGGCTAAATTTCCCATAAAATGCAGATGCCCTTAGCTCTGATGACCAACACCAAGACACATCAAAGTTTGCAAGTAGAATGTACTATGATACTCACTATCTACCATGATGAACTAAGGCTTGTAAGTTATCACCTCACACATTATTGGAATAGAGGGCTAACCACCCAAGCTACGTTGATCAAGTACAAAGACAAAACTATGGTTGAATTGAGTCATTAGAGGTTTAATGAAAATGCCTTGCTCATCTGGATGAGTAGTAACCACAATAATCCAAAGCTAAGTCCAAATAAAATGCCCTTCAATGCATTCATCCATCTATAAAATGGCCACATTTCGGAAGCCTTGCAACATGAATATATATTCCCCCTATGTTAAGCAACATTGAGCATCGAGAGACACAATACTAGATTGAGTATTTGGTAAATGGTGTGTCTAATTAGCTAGCAATGATTACTCATACCCACATTGGTCAATCGACTATCCTTACCCAATCTATTAAAGGACACTTATGTGACTTTGTGTAAATAGTATTAGTGGGTGATAGCACATGCGTGAATATTTAATTTAGTTTTTGTGTCTACATGAGACTGGTTATAACACGTGTGTGGATAGAGAGGAAGATTAAGTAGTGCATGTATATAATGTGTGTTACTACAAAGCAATAACATTTGTACCAAAACAAGATAATAGTAATGGAAAGATTACATGTTTACTAGCACATAACTAGAATGATGCTAGAAACAATAGAATGCAAGCACAACAATAGCATGAAAGAGAGAGGGACTAGCCAATACTTGTAATCCAAACATGTAGACAATTAGTAGGAACTATACAATCTAACCTACATCATAAGCATCAACAATAGTCCTAAGTTGTTATCTTTGTCACTAAAACAAGCTTATGCTACCTTGCTTTGATCCATAAATAAAGCAAAGGATGTAAGACCACCATTGATGCAAAGGTTTTTGAAGCAACAGGGGCAAGGTGAGCTCACTCAGGAAAGATGCACTAAGGTCAAGGTAGAGGAATGGTGGTAAAGTACCCAATAGTATCAATATGGTTATTGAGCATGTATTGGAGTCATCATGGCACCTTTGCAAGAATGCAATATGATTGAAAGAATAGTCTGGCAATCAGTATAGATTGAATGGGTAGCATTAGTATGCCATCAAAATTCTTTTTTTTGGGTTTTATACGTACCTTGAGAAAGGGAAGGCTACTTAAGGTCATTGACAACATTGCTTTTACCAACAAGTTTAATATCATGTAAGTGCTCATATCAATTTCTTCATGAGAGAAGTCTAAGCCATTGGAACTTTCTTTTGCAAGAAGTAATATGGGTTTTTTGCAAAAGAAAAGAATGAGGGATTATTAGCAACTTAATCTATGCCAAATACATAGAAATCAGTGTGAGGAGTCTTTCCAAATCATGGTAGTGATCCTATATATCATACACAAAATGTTCCATGACAAGTATAGCTTGTAGTTTCTTTTCTATGAAGCATTCAAACTTCTCCAAATAAGCATGCTTATCCAATCCAAGTAAGTTTAGAAATTCAAGAAAGCCATGAATTAAGGATTTTTTTGCCTCATTACAGTCAAAAGACTTTCACGGAATATGGTTTAGACCTTTGCGTAATTGCTTCCTTAGATATTCAATAGATACAATGTCCAAATTAGTGATGCCAACATGCTCATAGTCCTTAAAATAAAAGGATCTCGAATAAAGATGACAATTGCAAGAGTCATCTGAAGCAATAAAAGTAGCTTGTGGCATATAAAATATGGATTTTAGCGAAGGAAGAAATTTTCGTCCAAAACAAATATATTGGAATACATGTAAAGGCAACGGCTCTCCGATGAGGAAGAAAATTTTATGGGAGGAACTCTATCAAGCAAACCATTACAAAATGTAAAATGGATAATAGTAGTAGATCTCATTTTCCTGCTACTGAGCTTGATTCTATCATGACATTGTTTGACTAAAACTTGCATAAATCAATCAAAAAATAGCTATTTAATGTAGTGGAGCTATATCGTCAAGATGGTCACCCTTTCTTTTGAGACTTTGAGATGTCAATTTGTTAGAAGCTTGAGTAGAGATGATATTACCATCATGTTGGAATTTGTGATGTAAATTTATTTGGAGACTTCTAGCATAAGGGATGCTATTACCAACATGCTAGAATTTAGGAGGGTTGAAGCACCCTTCTATGAGCCTTTTTTACCCATCACATTTTTTGTTTGGAATTAGATTAGAACCATTCTTGGAGACCATAAGATTCTTAGCAGTAGTTAGGACCATTTCTCTGAAATAGGCAATACAAGTGACCCTTTTACAGCTTCACATGCCTCCTTTGATAACCAACTGAAGAACAATACCATAGAGCCTTGTAGAGATTTGGTAGGGGAATACAATATCCACATTACACATAATGAACCAAAGGTCATGATCAAACCATAAGATGGTATTGTTCTTACATTCAGCACGATGTCCTACTATATCACAACAACATTTAATAAAGGGTTGCAAAAAGTTAAAGACCCGCCCCATAGAGATATTTGGCATCACATTTAGTATCATTATGTTAAGTAGATTCTAAGCCACACATATTCCATAAGGTGATGGGAAATGGTTTGCCTCAAAATAGCCATACTGATAGGGCCATTAAGAATAACGGTTTTTGAAAGAGAGGATGTTCCATCCATAGCTAAGGATGAGAGTTCCTTTTCAACAACATCAATATTACCTTCACCAATAAGAAGTAACCACATCTCAATGGGGATGAGGGTAGCAAGGGTAAGTACCTCATAGGACCAAGTTTGATGGTTATATGCCTACAAATAGACTTCTAGGAGTCATAGTAGAATGAAAGCATCAACATACAAGCCATGCTCTTGTTTTTTAATCCATTTGGGGGTTTCCCATATCATGTTTAAATTTCTACCTCTTCTTTAGAGAAGTCTCAAGGGACAACAAAATTTTGTTCCATCCTATCTAGGGGGTGGGGGTCTCAAAATCCAAGCTCTTCCTAGGTTTTGTATTTTCATCTTGAAATTGGATACCGATGTGCTAAAAGAGATTCATGATGATGGATCTCAAGGATTCCATCCAATTTCCAAGATTCATTTCATTTCCTTTTGCTAAGTTATCCATATTATCCATCACGGTTCTTAGTTTAGCAATAGCATGAGAGGGGTTCAAGAGAGCAATATGGTAGATTTTCAACCAACTAGCTAAATCCAATTGCAAAAGTAGTAAATTCTCAGTTTTAGTGTTAGAGGCTGGATTGGTCAAGATCAATCAAGGCAAGATGAAAGTCCATTGAGCTTATGTAAGCCAGTAATCCTTGCACAAAAATAGATGGAGATGGGGAGTGGGAGTGGGTTTGCATAACCCATGACAAGCAATTCTAAGTGCCAACCATTCGGCTACACAAGCACAAGAAGGCAGAGTCAAAAAGGGGTTGAGAATAAAATAATTATTATTAATAACTAAAGTAGCATTATTCTCACATGTGTGTGTGCACACAATCACGTGCGAGTACGTGCGTGTGTGTTACAACATTGAATCAATAAATCAAAAAATATAACTCAATGATTTGTGTTGAATCTAATAGAGTGTGGACACATAGATAGCATTACAAAAGGCCAACAAAGCATCAAATAAGTAATACATGAGCCCTGAAGTAGTATGACATAATCAAGACTAATGCATTTCTATGTGTGTGTGTGTGTGTGTGTGTGTGTGTGCGTGTGCGTGCGCGTGCGCGTGCGCGTGCGCGTGCGTGTGCGTGTGCGTGTGCGTGTGGGTGTGTGTGTGTGTGTGAACCTCTATCACATGTTACTACTGTAAATGTGTTTGTAGAGGCATTGATAACTCAAATATGTTAATACCACATTCTTTGACCCTACAATATCCATTCTTAAATATCAATATCTATTATTTGAATGCTATGCCTAACATGAAAACCACACAAAATGTATATTTCAAATCAATGTCTCTTGCTATGACCTCATGACTCACATAAAAATAAGCACAATATGTCTCAAAAAGTAATATGACACAACCTTGCATCAAGTGCAAAATCCAAGAACATAAATAGAGATAACTTGATAAAAAACATGAGATGAAGATATGTGCATTAAAGATGGACACGTGACTAAAGAGAGTAGAGTTAGCTCTGATTATCAATTCCTAGATAGTAATTTCATAGAAAACATCCATATTCTATAGGATCCTTTATTGAGCACTTGAAGGTGAAAAATATTGGGGTTTTAACATCTCATTAGGCCCAATAATATTAAATTATAAGTGCAAGAGAAGCTACAGAAGATCCTCCTTCTAGGCTCTTGGTTTATAATCTCCTTCTTGTAGTTATGCCTATATTTGTGCATCCATTTGTGGACATCCATTATTTTTGGCCTTATGTACCGATCAAGCTATGTAATTGTACTCTTACGTGTCTCAATGGCAATGTCCTCCTTGCATAGTTGTTCCTCAACTTATATACATTGGCTCCAAGAATTGTGTTTCCACTATACTCATGCCATGCACATCTTGCAAATTTGAAATAAGAGAAAAAGATGCTACAAAAGCCAAAGGGAAAGATGATCCAAGTGTGCATCGAATATCAATACTACTATTATCAGCTTCTACATCCTTAATTATTTTACCAAGAGAGCATTGTTGAGAGCAATATATATTCAAGTGTTAAATATATGTATTCTTCCCTAATAGTTGAATTGGCTTTGAGGATTATCCATAGTAGCATGCCATAGAGATTGCTTGTTTGACATTGTTATGCAAACAAAGAAAGAAAGACTAATTGTGAATATACTTATACATAGAAAAACTATCTTTGAATATAGCGATGCTTGAAAATAGATTGATTTCATCATCTCAATTAGCATTGAACTTCATAATATAAGTGTGCAAGACCCACCAAAGAAGCCTTTCTATGTGGCCAAGGGCTACATCTTTGCATTGTGCCCATCAATAGCCTCGGGCAACCTCTTCTAAAGCAACTTGTGTATCATCAACAGCTGCCCCATAGCAACATCCCATAAGACTTATTACCCCTACCCTCATCCTTGCCATGGGCAAGTCTTGCATGGAAACACGCCCTCCATGCCAAATATCCCCTCCAACAAGCCCTTCATCATAGGCCTAGGCTTCCAATGCATGTGCACTGACACTTTCAGACACACATGTATGTATGTATATATGCATGCACACGCGTGCGTGCATGCGTGTGTGTGTGTGTGTGTGTGTGTGTGTGTGTGTGTGTGTGTGTGTGTGTGTGTGTGTGTGTGTGTGTGTGTGTGTGTGTGTGTGTGTGTGTGTGTGTGTGTGTGTGTGTGTGTGTGTGTGTGTGTGTGTGTGTGTGTGTGTGTGTGTGTGTGTGTGTGTGTGTGTGTGTGTGTGTGTGTGTGTGTGATAGACCTAGTTTAAGACAATAAGAGCTATTAAATAATAGCAATATGCACTTGGTATCCCTCCTCCAATATTCCCAAGCTAGCACATGCATCCAAAACACAAAGATAGGTTGCTATGTCACCCTTGATATCTTGAGACTTCATGCAATAGAAGAGTTCTACAGCTTCTGATTCATGTTGATTACTTATGCAAGTTGTTAACAAAGCATTTCAAGTCAACCATTCTAGCATATACATTCTTTACATCATCCAAAATGTTGTGCTTTGCAACATGTCTATAAAGGCATTTGTGGTGGTTCTCCAAGACATGGCAAATGACTTGCATAAGAAAAATGACACTAGGAAAAAGGAAAGGGTTCTTGTAACAATAGTGAACCTAAGAATTTTTTACAGAGCAAAACTCCACTTCAAGAGAAGCAAGTTAACACTAAAAAATGCATATATGGATTGACTAAGTCTAAATATGATCGGATGGTTAATATAATACACATGAAGGAGGATTGGCCTTTTTCATTTTGCATGAAAGATATGAAGGAAAATCACTTATCTTCACATTCAGGATCTCTTCCTTTCAAAGTAGAAGCCAACATATAAGAGACATTTATTGTGTTTAGAAAACTCTTTAGAAAAATCAAGTGCTTTTATAGAAAAACATAGTATGTTTGTGTATGCACTAAATAAAAAAGATTCAACTCAAGAGCTAGAAGGGGACCTTGTTCACAAAAGGGAATCTATTTTCATGGAGGTTGGTAATGACCAAGTACCATGTCAAGAGTAGAGTGGCCAAATGGTTACAAGTGTCTAATATTTATATATTATGTCATGATAACTAGAGGAAGTGGTTCATTTCTTTAGAGATTGTGAGTATGTTTCTTCCTTATGGAAGAAAATGCATAGTTTTGATAAGGATGATCTAGATAACAAGGTTAGTTGTAGAACTAAAGAAAGGATGTCCCTTGGATTTTGGATCTTTTGGAATGTCATCAAGTTATGAGCTTTAATGCTAATCTTGAAGTTGAGGAACAAAGTGGTGCTTCAAGGAATTCCTTTCGTGATGGCTAGGCCTAATGATCAATTTAGGAAAGTTGCTAAGGAAATCCTTCATTTGGTCAAGTTTGTTAAGGATGACCAATAGATTTAGAAAGTTGTACAACTCATTAAGAGTTTTTCCTTTGGATGTACATATTCACTTATTATTAATGTGATTGATATGCAATACCCAAAACAAAAGTAACATGGTAATGTGATCACAAGGGCCTACTAGGATAGGGCTAGGGTAAGATTCAAATACTTAAATTAACTTGAGAAAATGATCTAATCTTCAATAAACTTAAATAGCAAAAGTAATAATATAGAAATACTAGAGCTATACTATGGATAAAGTATGTTACAAATGCTGCGTGATATATGTACACCTTTACCCATTTTGAGCATAATATTCATTTAAAAAACAAAAAATACCTAGATCGAGTCTCCAAAATAAAAATCCAAGTTAAATGCAAAGGCTTTTTAGAAGTTAAAATGTAGTATGTATGTTAAGACCCTCTACAATTTAGTCCTTTAGTTTGTATTCAACAATGTGCAGTTTGTTTCAACAATAGACGATGGTCTAGTATACATTATGTGCCTCTATATATATACATGTGTATTTTGTATTTGGATGCTTTAGTTAGGCAAACTATAAATGTTTTTGAAACGTTTGATGTTGTATATGTGTATGTAAGCATTGATGTATATGTATTGTGAGAAAAAAAAGCATATTTTACATGAATCATGATGCTCAAAATGTATACTTGTATGCTTAAGGTAGACATGCTAGTTAAAAGGTTATCACCAATTAGGTTTCAAATATTTTGTCTATTTTTACTATATAAAGAAGAAATTGTGTTTGGATACAAACTAATTTGGTATGTGGTGGTGCCTAATGATTGTCGTATGTATGTATGTATGTATGAAAAACAAGCCTTCTTTACATAGATTGTGCCGTTCAAAATGTGTACTTGTATCCTTATCTAAGGGTAGGCATTCTAATAAAAAGGTGGTCACAAGTGAGGTCGTGGTAAGTTTATCTTTAGCATAATTCCAAAGTCTAATTCCAAATTCCGATCTATACTTTAATCATCCTACTTTGAAAGTGTTCTTTAACTTCTAAAAGATCCTCAAATGTAATCAAAATATCAACGTTGAACTCAAAAGACATGTCTCAATATATTTTACCTCTCAATATTTATGAATCCTTTAGAAGTTTACATGTATAAGATACCCAATAAATATAGAATGGCTTTGTAATATTTGAATGTGAAGGCAAATGAATGTGTCTATAGATATCTATAACAATGCAATCTTGATAGTTTACATCACCTATGAAAAAGAACACGTGTGCATGTGCACACACACACACGCTCACTCTCTCACTCACGAAGTATTTATTGGTTTAATGAAAGAGACAAAGTTTGTCCCACATTACAAAAGAGGGGTGTTTCAACACCACTAATTACACTTCAAATTGTAGCCAATGTAAATTTTTCTTTCATTTTTTAGATTTATATTGTGTTTTCTCTAAATTGTTGTTTGTTGTTTGTTGTTTGTTGTTTGTTGTTTGTTGTTGTAATTTCACATTCTTGAGATAAGCTGTAAAAGAGAGAGAGAGAGAGAGAGAGAGAGAGACAGTTGAAGAGAAAAGAGCACAAATTATATCTCTCACATGCCCACTCGGCCTCGTTCGACGTCCGATGTCCGGCGTCCGACACGTGACCATTTTCCCAACACCTCTGGGCAGGAACTAACCGTTCCCACCACCAAGTGGAGGGCATGCAACTCTTCCTATAGCCGTTGGACGCCTCGACCAACACCTCTAGGGGTGTGGTTGAGGTGCAGCCTCCTTCCTCAAGGATTCCCCCTTCTCTTACTGCTACACTAGTGACGAGTCTTGCTCCGATCAATCATTGCCCTTCCCCTCAACTTTTCATGAACGAAGATCTGCTATCAACTGGAATCCATCCCACACTCCAGCCAGGACAAATATCATCACAGGGGTCATTCCCTCTGCAGCAAATATTGCATACCTCACCCCACTTCTCTTCACCATATGCACATGTTAACCCGCTATTTAACCTCTCTCAACATGTTAGTTGTGGACTGCCCCAGGGTCTCACCTTTGGCTCACATCTTGCAAGTACTTTGACATTGGCCAGCCATGGAATACCCCATTTCTCTGGCTTGCAAGGAAGCTATTCTCTGCAGACGGGAACACACAGCACAGGCTCCGCCGCCGGAATGGTATACCCCCACCCTTAAGCAATACACTCCAAAACGAGGTCCAAAGAGGAAACGCCCAGGTCGCAGACTGTACATAAGAACTTCTCCCCAAACCAAGAAGAGGAAGGTATGTTCTCCATTACCCTTGAATATGAAGTAATAGATCATGTGTTTTTCCCGTACTACTATCATGCCCTTATTGGCCTCTACCATGGCCCGAGACCTCCAATCCAAGTCCTAAGATCGTGGATTAGAGAGCACTCGGGCAACTTGGGATACAAGGTTGTATCAACCAAATATCTACCCAATAACTATTTCATTTTTATGTTGACCAGAGATATGGCAGTCTGCGTTCTGTCTCGTGGTCCATGGATGTTACGCAATGCTCCACTAAATTTATTCAAATGGTCTATAGATTTCAACCTTAATGCCCCAAGCCTACAAAAGTGCCTGTCTGGATTGAGCTCCTGAATTTACCTGACCCCTTCCACTCCCTGTTAGGCTTGATAGCAACCCCGTTAAGTAAAGTATAAGGGAAGAGACCCTCCTCTGATATCAATCCAAGGTGGCATCCCCACATTCTAGTGGAAGTGGATATTAGTAAGAAGCTTAAGGACAAGACAATAATCAGGAACTCGAAGGGTCAGCCCATTCGTATGCAACCAATCATATATAAAAAGCAATATAAAAGGCTGGTAACCATCCCTGAGGCCCAGAAGTCAAGGATGTGGAGTGAAAGAGACTCCATCTAGCTAAGCCTCACTCTTCCCCCAATTGAACCTCGTCAATATGAGATAGCCTCCAAACTTAACAAGAAAGGAATCAAAATCTAGTTGGACATTTGAAACAAGGACAATAGGACCTAGAGGGATCCGGAAGGGCTCAAAAGGCAATACAGACTGAACAACGAAGACTTAAGGTTCATTCAAGACCGGAAAAGAATCTCGAAAAATTTTAACCCAATGCTTATTCAGTATAATGTGTAGGTTAAGATGAAGGATTTCGGATGGAACACCAAGTCCTCTTTGCTCCCTCTACTCAATTTACCCAAGGACAACAGTAAACTGATCGCTACCCTCAATTAGAGATGGCTTCTTAACTAGAATAACTATCAATGGGAATATCGTTTTCAACAAATATGGGCCCTCTACCTCCCCCCAAAGATCTCTCATCTGCTATGGCTCATACTCCATAAGGCGGTCTAGACCCAAGTCAACCCAGAACGTATCAGGATAGGCAATGGCCTTTGTCCACAATGCAAGAGGGATAAAAAAACCATCATGCACCGTTTTATTGTATGCCCAAGTAACAGGTGTTATGTCAACTGGTTACAAGAGTTCAACTCCCCCGGTCATCCATATAAACTGACATGGAAAGAAATCCTCCTAGGTGAAGCAAACGGCCTCTCCCCCTCCTAGTGGACCTTCATGCACGGAATGTTTCTATGGTCCATATGGCTTGTTCGCAATGAAAAAGTATTTAATGGTAAAGATGTTGATTGGCTCCCTCAACTTTCTTTGTCGTCAAAAGCAAACCAAACCCTAAATTGATGCATTACAACAAATTGCCATTGGGGTCAAATAACGTAATTAAATACACATCACTATGAGTAAACTACACCCTCTACAAACTTACAATTATTTCACTCTTTGCCCATCCACTCAACTGTGCGCACTGATCAAAAGCCTGAATTGCCTTGGATCAAACCAAACCCTGCCTTCCCAATTTGGATGCATCACAGCAAATTGCACCATGATTGAATTGGAGACTTACAATTACAAGGTGGAGTATATTACATCAATGGGGTTAATTTACAATATGAACACCCAATGGCTAACATGGGAGGATATATATCTACAGTATTGGTCAGGTCATGATAGACTAGACCAATCTGGGGACTTTGCAAGCCATCCTTTGGTATATTTGGACCACAGCAGACTACAAAATATCAAGATGAAAGTCCCATGTATCAAATTCAATGCAAATCCATAAGCCCTCTCGTCTATGGAATTTATTCACGCCATAGAGGACTGAAATAATGTGACAGTGGCTATGTGTCCATTCTTCATGACCTGAAAGATTCCAAAACATCATGACAAACCATATATGTATTTGTGCAAAAAGCAGAAAGTGCTAATCCAGTACACTTGGAATCCTAACCTCAAGAGCAATATTGCGATAACTATATACAAATGTGGGCCCAAAAGGGTTGCTGACAGAACCCTGTGTTTGAATAGCCGCACGGCCACCATCTCCTAGGAGCTCCTGTATTTATTTCTTGTTAGCAAGAGTCGAGACCAAGTATGTTAATGATATTCTGAATCAAGATTTTGGTATTATGATGCTACTGGCTGAACCACAATGACTTGACAAAAAGCTCACAGCACAGAAGATAAATAACCCATCTGTGTAAATATGAATGAGCAAGTCAATATCAGAGACCTATCAGCTACATGACCAGAAGTGATCATCTAATTAGTTATTCTTTCCACCTGGTAACTTGCCTTATTGCCTTCCCTACAATACCAAATATCGTTTTGCTCTTTAAGGAAATACCTTCACTTGATTCCATTTTGTTTCTGGCAGTATAGTACTTGAGACCCGAGCCTCCCCATCATCAGCTGCACAAGGGACACAAATAAGCTGTTGATCACACAAGCTAAGGCCTTGGCAGAATTCCAGAAAATGCTGTGCAGTAGTACTGATTCCAGAATATGTGATGCAGCCGAATAATACAATGATCTTGAGGTACTATCAGCAAATGAGACAGCAAGCAATACTAAATCCTTACAAGGACAATGAATCTTAAAATTGCACTTAATGTAGCAGTTGAAATCTGTATGGCCAGGAAAGTTTGTGTGCAGCACAAACTTTTTTATACCGTTCGTCTGCAAAACAAAGTTCACACAGGCGATCTCCATTATGAACTTTTGTGAAAGGAAACGGAGGAGAACGTGTCGTACATGACAATTATGACAGCACCTGCCCATCAAACAAAATGTCAATTCCTCGTGAGAAGTAATTGTAGAAGTAGTCCCCACATAGGGTTGTCCTTGGTTTAGAATCTGATGCAGAATGTATCACCATAGGATCTACCTGAAACCATTTCAATTCATACACACAAATGATGTTCAGTCTCTTTCCAAGTTTCCCTTCAACATTTCTGAAAGCTCAAATCAAGAAAACGAACTTTGATCCAGGTTTCAATGAACAAACTTGCACATACTTGTTTTTTGTGGATCCCACATGGTCGACCAAGCTCTGCCCAGACATCCTGCAATAATAAAATGAAAGCTCAGAGTAACCACAAAATAATAAAAGGTAATCTGGTGAGGCACACCATGTCTGGTGTCTCTGATGTAGCATGCCATGAACTTGTGCACAGGTCTTCTCATCACCCCACAGAAACATGTTGGTCCGAAATGTATGCTTACCTGAGGAGAGGCTCCAAAAGGTAAGTGTTGACCTCCTGCTGTGAATAAGAGTTCTTCTCCCAACTGCAAGCAGAGCACCAAACAAAGCATCAACATCAGAAGCAATGAAAGGCTCATTGTAAGATTGTTCGTGGTCCTGCCAAAAAGGCATCACATAGGTCCAACATGCCCTTATTGAGCCAAAGTCATTAAGGTTAAACAATGAATGCTTACATGGCAAAATTTTGTTTGCTGTGAGGTAAATAATCATTACTCCTACATGTACGGTCTACCACTCAATGCTCTTACATGTAGAGATCTCACTTTGTCTTTCTGTGCATCTCCTTTTCCATTCAATGCTTTTTAACTAATCTCTCTCCTTTTGTTCACCTGTAACTTGCTACTACCACATTTTGAAAGGAACATAGTGCTTGTTCACATTACTGTCCCAATTCTTTACTCTCTGCCCCTATATAAGGCAGGATTGTAGCCAATCTTTTGCTTTTGTTGAAAAAGTCCATGGCCCATGCCTCAACTAAAGACCTCAAAATCGTACATCCCATATTAAGAAGGAACAACCACCAAAAAAACTTCAGGGGCTGTATACATGAAGGTCGTCCAACCCACGCATTTGCGCACACATGAATATCACGTCTATTCATGACTGTCCTAACATGGCTATAAACATTGTAAACATCAATAGTCTAAAAAGATAACTTAGACTTACCAATTTGACCAATCAACAAGTTCCTTGAGTATCCATAATTGACAATTCAAGAACATAAAGCACTACATTTGAATTTGAACCTCGTTGAATGAGCTATCTGAGTTAGAGAGAATTTTTACGGCACTTATTTCCTTCTGATGATACTAACACTATGAATAATGCACCCTGCACATGCTTGGTATTTTCACTTCCACATAAGGTTCTTGCATATGCACCTCACAATTGACATTTAATGGCATTGGCAACTTATATGGAACGCTGCCCAGGATCTTTAATCTTGAGTCTCACTTACATAATTTGAAGCTTGATGATGATCCCAAGTTAATGGGCACGATTATGCAATATCAGTAAGTACATACTGCAACTGCCATTATGATCACTGCAAGGTTCATGGTTTCTTCAACAACCTCCCAGATTCCTTTTTTGCATCTCTATGTTGGTTCTATTTGTGATAATCCTCCCCATCTTGGAGTCTCTTCCTTCTGTGATGGACTTTAAGGCTTCAAAGCATTCCTCTATCTTATAAAACAGAGGGCCCTTGTTGTCATAAGTCATCTTCATGGTCATGGAAGAGGTTGGAAACATGATGAAAGGTAATCAATCAGTGTCCAAGGACAAAGTACACGAAAATCCATTACCATCTTGTCTGGAGCACATTACACAGGCCACAATTGTCATTGAGCAGGGCATGCGGACAAGTGCTAGTGTGTGCTGGGAAAGATCCACACAAAGGATTGAAGGTGATGAATGAATCTGTATAGGTATGAATCAAGAAATGCAATGGTAGCACATATGAGGGAACTGATGAGTGACGGAACATGCCCAACAGTGATGAGAGGAAAAATGGCCTAAGGCTTCCTATATGTCATATATAGGCAAAGATACATATGTGACACTGGCACATAAGGGAGACAAACTTCAAGTAACTCGCCCCCAAAAATGCCCTCAACTCTATACTGGACAAGTCTCCTGACGTCCCCCACTCAGATGACAAGGCAAATAGGAGCAGCTAAAACAAAGTAAAGAATTATTATTTTGGAGTGTGCAAAAGACATTCTGGCTCTATACTTGATTTAAAGGGCACCAAAGCAAACAGACTACATACTAAAACGACATTAGTCCTCAAAAGTAAAGTGGAAAAGAATAACAAATAGGGAAAGAAAGAAAACCTTTGCATGCACCTCCTCCAAATAAAGGCTTCCTGCAGGCAGCTGAGGTGGTACAGCCTTCTTCAATGTTGATCCCACTCCCACACCAACCCCACCACTACCAATGGAACTGTCATAAATGCATACTCGTGACATAACTGGTGTTGTACCATCAGGAAACTCGAGGGGCAAATCAGCTGTCAATATACATCTGAATAGGCTTAGAAAAAATGGAATCAATGCCTATGATTACAACAAATAATGACAATGATAGAGCACACCTTCACGATCTTGGCATCGTAAAGCATATTGTGCCGGTATTGGAAATGCAAAAGAGAGACCCTGCAAAGTAAATTCTATATTTCAAAGGCACCTTGACCAGTATCAACTTTTCTAAACTACAAAATCAACATCAAGCACAAATAAACATGGACCAAAAACTAACTCTTCAAGCATCACAAATTTTCAGAGTAAGACATACAGGATAAAAAAGTGTGTATGTACACCGCTCCATGTCATAAGTCCCCGGAAAGGTTGGACCTAGAAGAGCATACACAGCTACAAAAGTAGCTGCAATGTTTGCACCCCTGTAATGGGACATTGAGAGTAAGAACATCAAAAGTAAGAATAAAAGAGCTTAATAGAAAACAAAGGGGAAAAGCAGAAGAGGAAAGGGTAACATCCAAATTTTAAAAAGTAAATTAAGCACCTACCCAATTGCAGATGTTGCATAACGCATTTGAATCCGTTGAACATCAAAGACTTCAATGAGTCGCAACCTCTAGTCAAACACAAAAAGATAGTGTTATAACACATTAACTCTAATGCACAAGAGATAGTATGCATGCAAAAGGTGTGACAAAAAAGCTTCAAAGGAACACAATGCTTAATGGCCCACTTGCAAAACAAAACTTAAAATTGCAACTACCTTTCCCAAAGTAACTCAAAAGGAATTGTTCACGTATTGCTAAGTTTTAGTCCTTAGACATTCTGGGTTTGGCAAGTCCCAATAACTTTTGAGTACTCATAAATTATGTCAGTTTTCTTATGAAGCACACCCAATCAACTTGTGCATGATAGGGGAGCTTTATGGACTAATAACATTTATTATTGGCTATAGGTTCCAATAATCCTTGTATCTCATTTGACAGCCTTAGTGTTGTTAATATAGATCATGTTTGAGTACATTGCTCTTCAGTAGTGAAACTGAAGAGATTAGGTGCAAAAATGCTCCTATTCACGTGGTACATGCAGCAAACTTATATCAAGAAGTATAAAGATTGCCTTCGGAGTTGCTCCAGCACAAAATAGGGCAATTGCTTTGTAGTTGCACAACCAAGGACAGCATATCATATGCATGTTTATGCAATGTCATCTACAAGGGCCATACATCATCAAAATTAGTCCTACCTTAATAGCCATGTTGGGCACCAAGGTCTCTCCTTCCCCAAAAACAAGCAGGTCACCTAAGTTTCCTACATACTCCCCAAATGTAATGCACTTAGGCACCACTCACATTAAAGTCGCCAATAGTCATGCTGATGATGATACAACAGGCGAGTGATGTGGCAAGTGGACAACAGGAGTGTCAGCAGCATGCCACATGGCAAACAGGTTAGACTGCTAGCCAAACAAGGCAGTCGAGTAAGCAATGGGCCAAGCAGGTCAGATTGTTGTTAAGCACATGCTTATCAAAGGCATCTATTTGGCAACTGTCATCATCAGTTTGATCGTCATATCACCTTCATCCTCAGTCAACAATAGTGAGAACGGAAGCTGGATGGCATGCATGTGAATTGAGGAGCATGAACAATAGAGTTTTCTGGTCACAATTCGAGAATTGATCATGGCTGATGATCATGAGTCTGTCCTACACAAGGCAGCAAGGCAGACTCAGGATTTGGAGCACGTGTGAGTGCAGAATTTCACTTGAGGCTGGAGTGCAGTGTGGACTCACTACTCGCACCCTTTACCCTTATGCACATTCATATTATGTCTATATTATGAATATCATTTCCGCCATCATATTCTCTCATCTTCCTTTGAGTTGTATATTTGGGAGACTAATGTCCCGAGTTGATATCAAAGCCAGCAATTGTAACCAGACTTCCTCCTTGGATAGGGTGATAAACCTCTGATTACAACTCAATTACAGCAGCAAACAATTAATGCAAATCTGAAAATACAAATGTGCCTACTGATCTTGGACAATGCACACCTGATTGGCCCCAAAATTGGCGCCCTTTTCGGTATTTCTTTAGCTTTATTGAAGAAGAAATTGATTTACAATGGGATTTTCCCAATCCCTTTGGTATTTCAACTCCCCTTGCTGTCCAAAGTGACCAGCAAGTCTTCAATCTATTTTGCCCCTTGACCCACTTCATTGGCCTTCACCCACTTCATGGACGAGGGAAATGCCCCAAATTCAATGGTTGGCTCGTCCTCCACCTGAATTAAGCTGAAATTCACCTTCAGCCCTGTAAAATTCAAGTCTTGGAGATTCCAATTTTTAGCACACTTCCCAAGGCTGCTATTAAGCCCTAATTTCTACTGCAGATCAGGGTTTACAGCAAAGAAATCTGCAATTTCTCAACCTCCAAGGGTCCAAATGCTGAGATCTTCGGAGCAAGGCTATGAAATGGCTGGGAGATGAGAGGGAAAGCAGTAGAGAGAGAAAATTCAGAGTTTTGTCGTGAAGAATGATAGAAAATCAGCCAAGTGTAACTGCTGCCCTACCACAACAGCTCGTAGATGCAAAGAACTAAAGAAAATCAACCATTTACTACTGCTGCCCTGTCTCAACAGCCTGTAGATGCTGTCACCTGCTGTTGATTGGTCTTCTCTTGCCCTTGGCTACCTCAGAAGGTCCTCCAACGACTGCAAATCAGAACAACAACCTCCCCTCCCTCTCTCTTACAAGCTGAATTTATAAAAATGCATTTCTCCAGCCTCTAAAACGTTTTTCAATCTTGCATGGGCATTTTTGACAAGTGGCAGCCTTTCCAAATGGTTTTTCCAACATTTTCTATAATTACATATTAATTTTCAGCCTTTAAATACTGAAAATTAATCTAATAATTATTTTGGTGTCCTAAAAACTAATCTGACTAACCAATAATTAAATTGGCTAGGCAACTTCCATTCTCGAGTGTCTCTACGCTATCTTTGATCATCAGATTGGTGTTAGGTACCATTAAATGCCACTTCTCTAGTATCACCAACTGACACTTATGGCCAAATGGATGACCTAGGCCAACAACTCGCACCAGATACTACCAAGTACTTATGCGACATAACTTATAGCAACTTTTGCCTTTGACAACCCCTGATTTCTTCAGATCCCAGGCTCGTAAATTTACTTTAATCCCAGTTGCACCTCACATGTGCAACATTTACTTAATCATGTGATTAAAAATTAATCCACATGTTAAGTGAGGTTTCAAAAATACATGTCCTCGTGACAGCAACCACATGAAGAAGCATTGGGAGGTTTCCCTTCTTCATTGAATGCCCAAAGGATGGTCTCAAAATGAGCAGGAGTGCTCAACTCCCTTCACATAGTTCACCCTCTTTCCATCCATCATCTCTTCCTTGGAAGAGAACAATTTGACCCACCTTGGGCATCATCATAATCCTTCCTATGGTGTAGCTAAAATTTTAAAGCTCTCACTCAAATGCCAATCACAATGGGACACCCCATAAGTCAACCTTCCAAAGAAGGAACAAGTGGCAATGACAAAGAAAGTTATCACCTAAGTTCAGCAACAAGCAGGACAAGAAGCCTGTGTATACTTGAGTGGAGAAGGTGGATAGTGCCCTTGCCCTGGTGTGGCAAACAAAGAAATTCAAAATTCATCATGAAAAGAATTGTTGGAGGTCATACCTCAAGTCCCATGTAGCAAGCACTTGAACCAACAAGGTGCACTCAGCCATTCTTTAACACTTTGCTCTAGCCGACTACGCAAACTTAACCATAGACTTAACTGGCAATAATCATAGACTTAGCTTGCAAAGCACTTAACCTTAAGCTTAATTATGAAATCAGCAAAAAAACAATTTACGCACTTAACACAAGGGAGCTAGAATGCTCCTACTCAAAGGCCCAAAACAAAATTGGCCCCAAAGCTTGAAGCCCTTGCAGCATTTTTTAAAGATAACTGAGAGTCACACAAAAGAACCTAATTTTGCTTTGAAAGAATTTCAGCCACTATCAACCCCTAACCAGTAACTTGCTCTTGAGTACCTACTCTCACAGATTGGTCTGCACTGTCTAGTAAGTAACTTAGCCACCACTGTCTAGTAAGTAACTTAGCCACCAATTTCTCTCACCAATAGTGATTATCAAGCATCAGATCTAAGCAGATCTGCTGCTAAACTTTTAAAGCATGCAATCTCAGCATAAAACTGAAAAAAAACGCATGCACACAGTCCAAGACTATTCCCAACAATAACATTGCTTCCCTCTGGGGAGAGAGAAGGCTACATAGAACCTTACACAGCAAGTTTAGAATGTCCAAAGCAACTGTTGTCCAGCTCTGACCCATGTTCACTTTCGTTAGGTTTTTCTAAGCTTTTTCTTCGCTGTACAAAAAACATTTTTTCACATCAAAATAATAAATTGAAGTGTCCTATGCCCAAACTATGACCCTCTACCCAAATTTAATATTTTCAATAAAACTTCAGCACTAAGGTTCTAAAAGCCCATAGCAACCAGAAACGTTTAGAAATAAAACATTAGGAACGTGTTTTGTAAGTTTCTTTCAAGAGGGGTTAAAATAAGAAACGCGGGTTTTTTTAAATAGAGATTTTTCATAGTTTTGACTAGGAAAAGAGGCTCTAAACCTCTATGGAACTCTCTCTTAAACAAAGAATAGCTGATTGAGCTTGAATGATAATAGAGTCAACTCAGAATAATAAGTTACATATCCATGATTCATTATTGACTTGTCACTTATGTCAAAGTTAGTCTTTGGACAAGCTATACTTTGGTTTAGAGCTCAAACATTATGACTTGTATATATTATATAAAGAAAATCGAAATAAACATGTAAATAGCCTATCTACAATATGGACTGAGTCAAGTTGCAACATCATGACTCTCATTTCAAAACAAACTAATAAAATGTCAAAATTGAGAATGAATCATAATATATCATAAATAACTTATAAATGAGACTAAAGTCGTATAATAATCAACTCTCAAGACAAGAATAGATACTAGATTGACAAAGTCCAATAACTAAACAAAATCACAAAACCATCAATCTGTCATCCAAAATCTTAAGCCCTCACGAGTCATTACACATCATCATCATCATATTTAACATAGCCCAATAGTTTTTGTCAAAAAAGCTATGTTGTGGGTTCCAACTCAAAAAAAACCAAAAAAAAAACCATGTTTTTTACTCTCAAAAACGTTTCGTACTTTAAGAAACATTTCGTAACTTTCAAACTAAAAGAAACATGTTTCTTAGTTGCTATGCAAAAGCCCTAAATTGTTTGAAAGTGCATCTAGACATACAAAACTTAAACCCTAAAAGCAAAACTCAAAACTCAAACACAAAAACAAACACAAGCAAAAGAAGAGAGAAAGAACACAACTTTGAAGTGAATGAAAATTGTAAATAAATGACTAGTGTACAAAGTGCCCAAGGGCAAAGCAATAGCGTCAGAGAGAGTGACGTCCACCGAAGATGGATCCCAAGTATTTTAACCACTAGTTAGAGATGAGAGAGTCCTAAATAATGAAGGGCAACGGGCTCATCACCAAAACATAGCAGTCGAAGGCTGAAATCTAGTAAACGCAGCAGTACACTACCAGAGAAGGCTGAAAACTAATCACCTGAGGCAAAGAATGTTAGGTGACAATAGGAGACGTGTTTATTGATGTAGGCAATCTGCTGGACAGAAAAAACACAAGTATTGCAGTAGTCACCTAGTGGGAGAGATGGCAGCAACCCGTCGCCTAGCAGTAGATGCTAAAAGCACAAGCTAATCAAGTGCTATGATCAAGCAGTAGATGGAGATCTCCAAAGGGCAAGGCGATGGCTGAAAATAGGCCACCTAGGGTTGAATAGTGATGAGTTGCAATCAATGATGGCTAGACAGTAGGCGGTAGGTGATTGAAATCTACATAGTAAAGTGAGAAACCTACACAAAAGGATGAAGACTAAATGGGGACAACCTATCTATTTATAGATGTGGATGGGCCCTCCCACATTAGGGTTTCACAAAAACTCTCTCAAATTGCACACTGTTTTTGCATTTTTCATCAAATAAGCATGTTTTGGAACTGTTTAAGGGGCTAATCAGCATGTAATGCATTTCTTAGCTCTATACCCCTCGCAATATTTCTTTATCTTGTATTACTGTAAGGTTGAAGTACACCAAGATATAGGCTGACATCCTTCAATCTTCAATATAAATGGTTGTCATAAATTATTAACACTGCTTGGGCATAATTTGCCCTTGATTGTGCAACAATCCAAGCTCAATTTGGACCTTCAATCTCTCACATGCGGACCACAATAATTTGGAAATGGGCTATCCCTCTAATCCGTTGTAAATTAATGCCTTCGACAACTACACGGAGTACATGAGTCTTCAATAATTGGGCATGGATCCAAAGGCGGCTATGGAGACCCTAATGGAAAACATGATATACATGTCTTTGAAAAAAACAAAAGAGAATTAAAAAAATATAGGTTATGGAGGAAACAGACTTCAATCCTTGCTATGGCAACCTACTCTTCGAGAAAATGTGAAAATGCCCTCGAGAGTAGGGAGAAAAAGAAAAAAAAAAGAAAAAAAACACACTATTATGAGATAAAATAAAGAAATTGCATATCATAACAAGCCTCGCTCCAAGAAAAGATGACAAACACCCTTGGCGAGAAGCTAGCTATGGAAAAGGTGGTGACACCCTGCAGTCCAGGTCTGTTGAACCTTTTGATGATCATTCATTTATGATTTTCCAATGTCTCTTGCTGTCAAAAATAGCCACCAAGCCTTCAATCTAATTTGTCACTTAATCCAACAAAGGATTGGCCTCCAATTGACCCTTGGTTAGTCAAAATGAACCCCAAATCCAATTGCAATGACTAGCTTCTTGAAATCTTTGGCAATCCCTCGAATTCTAACTGTTGATTCCAAGTACTAAGCCTTCAATATCTTGGCACAGGACCTAACATGGCTGCTAGCCCCTAATTTTGTTGTAAATTAGGGTTTACACCAGCAAATGCTCTTGTTGTCCACCATTAATGACTGCATTCTAATTAAAATGGCTGAGATTTGCTAGAAATTGCTAACATCTCATTAGAGATTGTTAGAGTTGAGGGAAGAGAAAATTCAGATTTTCTTCATGAAGAAAGGCTCCAAACGGCAGTTGCCCACTACCAATGCCCAAAAAAGTTCTCACACCAATTGATTACAACCCAAAAGCTGGTCATCAGCTGCTCCAAAGCATGTAGAAGCTGTTCCCTACTGTCCTAGAGCCTTTTGTTGGCTGCCATGGCCAAAATCACCTCTTGGCAAGCTGAGATTTGCTCCAAAACAGGCACCTACGACAGTAGCAGCCTCTCTCTCTCTCTCTCTCTCTCTCTCTCTCTCTCTCTCTCTCTCTCTATATATATATATATATATATGTGTGTGTGTGTGTGTTGGAATGAACCTCCACCAACCTCTGACAGCCCTCCCCTCACTTGCATGAGTAATTTTTCCCAAGTGGCAGCCTTGTAACTGAATTTTTCAGCCATTAATTAATTTTCAGAATTAATATTTCTGAACATTAATTCTAGCCTTGTCCTTGCCCAAGAAATCAAATGTGTCCATGCAAAATTAAATTGGCTAGGCCATTTTAGCTCCCGTGTGGTCCTGAGTATCCTCTGAACTCATTAATCATCTAATTACTCAACTGACATGCATATTGCACAGGCTCATTTAATTAATGTCTAAGTAAAATGCTAATCAAAGCATCAAAATTTACGTCCCTGTGACAAACACAACAACATAAATAGCAAATAGGACCCAAACAAACAAATTCATCCAAAATAGTGCTAACAGGCTGCATTTCACTCAGGGCAGAATTTCCCTTAGCTACCTTGACACTTTCAATCTCTTAAAGGGCTGCAATCCTGCTCCAGCCACCTCTCTACATTGTGTTTAGCAGAGCACCACCTTTGCCCAACAATGTTCTGATCTTTGAGCCATGGATACTCCCCACTGTTTATTGTTGACATCATCAAACCTGCTATACAGCAGACAAATGGGCCCCAAACAGGCTGAAAGTCATCATCTTCTAGGTCACCTTCTCCATCAGCAGCAGCATTTTCTTGGTTTTTGCACCATTCTTGGAAGGATACAGATGGCAAACTAGTATGATAGATAAAATCAAGTGGATTGGGACCATGAGGACCGTCGAAGTGACAACCCAGACCCACACAGCCATGACCATGAGGATCATTGTGAAGGCCACCAGGACCGTTATAATAATCGTGAGTGGGTTTCTCCTCAACCACCTTATTATCATCCTATCCCTAGGACAAACTACTTTCTATGGTCAAGCAAGTCCAATGCATTGTTGAACCTTTACCCCATACAGGCTTTTGTGACAATCCCTATTCCCCAACATACCATGGATCCCCATGTTGAACCAAGACGGCTGTCCTTCACCTTCTAGTGATTACTTCGATAGCCCACCGCTTTGAGGACTGCGTTTTACTTCCTTCACTACGCAGACTCCCCCCAAGGGCTGCTACTTGCTTCAGACACGACAGTGTAGTCATCTTCTAAGCTTTGGCTCCATTGTATTAACTTTTCTTCTCATAGCATGATTCAGTGCATCATCACCGTGTTCTTCTTGTGTTTCTGAGTTTCTATTCTCTCTCATTGTTTGCTGTACACACTGATTTTCTCCCCACAAACCCTACTCTCTCTCTAGTCTCTTAGTCATTTTTTTGACACTTTGATGTGGATAGAAAAGGTAGAAAGAGCACTTGCTCAATGGGTGCCAAACTTGCCAAACAGGGACTAGAAGCCTCAAAAGAATTTGAAGGAAGAGAATGATAGGATGGTGGGTCTTCGTGATCTTGATCCGCATGACCCCCTACACATATACGTTGGCCATAGATGGCCTTGAAGAATACCTGCAAGAAAACAAGTAGAAGTTGCTACAACTAGAATGAAGACAGCTGAAATCATCTGCTTGTTCGGGGTCCGTCAAGGCAGCAAAAAGACTGATGCGCAGCAGTGTGGACGGGGAATATCCAAGGCAGGAGTGTCACTTTGATTGTCGCTTTGATTCTGGGGAGGTATACTGACTGAAAATGCAGGCTACAAGCTCTGCAAATGCTGATGTCAGCACTCAAAAGGGATTTCCAGCCCAGAATGCAGGTCTGTACAGGTAACTCAGCACAGTAGACATCCTGCCTGCTTGGAGGAGAAGCTGCCCAGCTAAAAAAGAAGCTACAGACCTACCCGGTTACAAAGGCTTTAAATGGTGCTGCCCCAGCAGAAAGGACAACTGGTCATGCAGGAACACAGCTGAATAAGTGTGTGCCACTTTTAATGTAGTGTTTCCAGCAGAGAAGAACAGCTGCTATCGTCTGAAAATGATGCCATCCAAGTCTGTATACCTGCTGCACAGGGCTGGGAAGTGGCTGTCCAGGACTGCAGAAGCTGCCCCGGTCTGAATAATAGTCTTCTGACCCAAGACACAGATGACTGAGGGCAGGTCTGGATAAAACGCAACTTGCAGAGTGGACATCTGGCACCTCACACAGCACATAAAGCCAGTAGACTGGTCGCTTTGCTCAGCTGAGCAGTAAATGCAACAAAACTCTGCAGAAAGATGACGCCTTCTGGCTGGAATAGTAGACGGATCGCTCCCTTTCATAGACACCAGCTTCCACAGTTGGCTTTGATACCACATGAGGGTGTGCAGTAGAAAGGAAAGTGGACTCGGAGAGGAGACAAAGAAAACATAAGTGAGAGAAGGAACAATCTGATTGCATACACATTAGTGTGGGCACTAGATGATAGTAGGGGGATGAGAGAAGGAGGGGGGGTTGGCTGATCACAAAAGATGAATGATGGATAATAAGAGAGAGAGGGCAGGCCACCTATAAATAGGAAAATTGGGGCCATAGTTGGAGATAAAGTGGCCAAGCCCAGATTATTCCCAGGACAGCCCATAGTACCCAAAGAGAAATGCACCAATGTGCCCTCCATCTAAAGTGCCTAAAGTACATAAATGATAGACAAAAACAATGCCAGAGCTTCTTACGTTCTTGTCTGACTTGGATTGAGGCTCAAAGGCAGGAGATGACGTACAAGACACACATCTACTAACAATCTAGATGGGGTAAAGGGATGCTGATCTGGTCTAGACTTTTGTTGCGGTGCGGGTACGTCTTACATGGTGTCAAGATCTCCTGCCATGTCCGAATCATAGAACCCCTACAGCTCTAGTGTACCCTTTCCATAGCATATACACTTGTCTTGTGTACCTTTTAAGTATCTAAAGATACATTTCACCGCTTTCCAATGTGGTTTGCCATGGTTAGACATGAATCTACTAACAACTCCCACTGCATGAGCGATGTCTGGGCGAGTTGCAACCATGGCATACATCAAAGAACCACAAGCTGATGCATAAGGTATGCCTTTCATCGCAATAGCAGCTGCATCAAATTTTGGACAATCAACTTTGCTAAGCTTTGTATATGGTGGTAAAGACACACCAAGAGGCTTAGCATCGGCCATATTAAATATGTCAAGTACTTTGCTGATGTACTTTCTTGTGAGAGAAACAACAAGTGTTGCCCTCTATCTCTTTTAATGCGCATGCCCAAAATGTGTTCAGCTGCTCCCAAATCTTTCATTGAGAAGGCTGAACTCAGCTGCCTTTTAAGAGAATGTAAAGTACTCTTATGCTTTCCTACAATCAGCATGCCATCCACATATAAAACCAGCACAATAAGGCTTCCATCATCAGCCTTTTTAGTGTATAAGCAGTGACCTTCATGGCTGCATTTGAATCCATGGCTGAGCATAAAAGTATCAAACTTTTTATACCACTGTCTAGGGGCCTATTTCAGCCCATATAAGCTGTATTTCAACTTACAAACTAAATGCTCTTTCCCTAGAATAGCAAAACCTTCAGGCTATTTCATGTACAGCTCCTCATCAAGGTCACCATGAAGAAAAACAGTCTTCACATCCATCTGATCCAACTCTAAATCCAAGGATGTAGTGAAAACAAACAAAATTCGTAGTCATCTTCACCACTAGTGAAAAAACCTCCTAGAAGTCTATGCCTTCCTTCTGTGCATAGCCCTTAGCAACCAAACATGCCTTGTATTTGGGCTTCCCATCAATGCATTTCACCTTATAAACCCATTTGTTAGGAATAGCTTTCCTATCCTTGGGCAAAGGTACAAGCTCCCATTTGTTATTCGCATATAGAGACTTCATCTCTTCCTGCATAGCAAGCTCCCACTTTCTCTTGTTTTCAGGAATAGCTTTCCTATCCTTGGGCAAAGGTACAAGCTTCCATTTGTTATTCACATATAAAGACTTCATCTCTTCCTGCATAGCAAGCTCCCACTTTCTCTTGTTTTCACATGACTATGCCTCTTTAAATGTCAAAGTCTCACCTTCATCAGTCAATAAAATGCAATCCAAAGATGGTTGAAACCTCTGTAGCTGCCTTCTGGCACGTGTAGACCTTCTTACCCAATGATCTATATTGATAGACAATGGGCCTACATCCTCAGGTATGTGCACACCATCACCTCGTGATAATTTTCAGCATTTTCTTGTAACTGTAACATGTTTTTAGTATGTTATTCTAGTTGTCCTATTCCATCATGTGCATCAATTTGCTATCCATTATCTTCTGGCTATAGCACAATAGGTTGCTGCTCATTTTTAGCATCAAAAGTGACACAATCTTCAGCTAATGGTTGCTGCATGGCTGGCTGTACATGTTGAAACTTGACCTTCTTCTTGTCAAGGTCACCATATGTAGCATTTTTCAGCAACTTTGCCTCATTAAATACTATGTCTCAGTTGCGTACTATCTTCCTATCCTGAGGAAGCCAAACTCTATATCCCATCTCTCCCTCATCTCCATATCCCATGAAGATGCCCTTGATGTATTTCATGTCTAGTTAGTCCTCTAATTTACAAGAATATGCACAAAAGCATCACAACCAAAGACACACAAATGGTCATATAAAGCAGGTTTGCTAGACCAAACCTCTTCAAGAATGCCATTTTCCAATGCATGATTGGGAGAGCGATTGCACAGATGAACTGCAATTTTAACAGCCTCTCCCCAAAACTATTGCGAGAGATCAACAATGGACAACATGCATCTGACTCTCTCACAAAGTGTGCAATCATATTGTTCAGCCACGCCATTTAATGCAGGGTTGTAAGGGGCTATCAACTCCCTCTTAATGCTATGCATCTCACAAAACCTTTTGAACTCATTAGAGATATTCTCACCCCCATTATCCATTCTTATAACTTTTAACTTAAGCTCTTTCTGTGTGGTAACAAAGGCATGAAACCTTTAAAAGCATCAAACACTTCCTTTTTGCTCTTTAATACATACACCCATGACTTTCTACTGAAATCATCAATAAAAGTGACAAAGTATCGTACATCCCCATGTGAATTATCAGGCATAGTACACACATCTGAATGTACTAAGTCAAGAGCATTGGACTTCTTAACAACACCACAGTAATAAGGAGACTTCACATGTTTTCCATATATACAATCATTACAAAAGTCGAGACCAGAGCCTTTTACATCAAATCTCCCTAAAGAGGAGAGAATCTAAAGGCCTTGCTAGTTCATATGACCAAGTTTTTTGTGTCAAAGTTTCATCTGTGAATGAACTTCAGCCATAGCCAAAAATTTGCCAAGTCATGCTATAATATGCAAATAATGCAAAGTCCCCTTTTTGCTACCTTTAACAATCAGTATAGAGCCCTTGTGGACCTTCCAAGATCCACCACCAAAGGTAGTAAAATACCCTCTTGCATCAAGTTGTTCAACTGATAATAGACTTTTCTTTATGCCAAGTACATATTTGGCATCATGCAAAATCAGCTCTTGGCCATTTTCAAGGGCCAAGTGAATGGTACCTACACTCTCTATTTCACATGCATGATTGTTGCCCGAGTAAACCTTTCCTAGGCAATCTCAAGTATATTCAAAAAATGACTCCAAAGAGGAAGTGACATGAAAAGAGGTATCGTTGTACACTATTCATGAATAAGACAACCCATCATGAGCTGAAAGTAAGGCATCAATCAACTCCCTTTTAATGATGTGTATATCACCTGCTGCTACTATAATATCTGCATCATTACATGAGGCTGCAACAAGTATCTCTCCAGTATCAGAGAGCTCTTCAATAACCACACTACATGCAACATTTGCCTTTGCAAGTTCTTTTGAGAGAGATCTATCATCATCTCATCATCTTTCTTGTCATCCTTCTTTTTCTTTCCTTGTTGTTTCTTTCTTTCTTGCTCTTTCTTGTAGTGGCAACAGTCGGGCTTTTTATGCCCTTTATATCCACATTGATAGTAGGTGGCATCCTGTTGTTTGCCCTTGCTTTTACTCCTGCTTTTGCCTTTATTTCTTGCATTACCCCTCTTTTCTGACCTGCCTCTAAGATGATAAGCTGAACCACTGCTTTCTCCATTGGACTTTCTTCTAATCTCCTCACTGAGAATAGAACCCCTAACACCATCAAAGATTAAAGCACGATTGTTACTCAATGAGACAACCAATGACTCCCAGCTATCAGGCAAGTCATCAACAAAAAAATGGCCTTCAATTTATCATTAAAGGGCTACAAACCAGAGTCCTGCAACTAGCTCAAAATCCCTATGAAAGCACTCAAATGCTCCGATACTAGCTTAGACTCGTCCAACTCCATGTTTACAAGCTTGCGCATGAGATATACTTGATTTACTAGAGTTGTATTTTCATAAATGTCCATTAACTTTTTCCATATGGCATAAGCTGTATCAAGACGCTTAATGTCTGTATGTACATCATCAGATACAGCCATTTTAATGTATGCAATGGCCTTCTTGTTGAGTCTACCCCAATCCTCATCTATCATGGTTGCAAGCTTGACTTCCAAAAGAACATCGTCACAATCCTTGAGAAATAAAATGCCTTGCATCTTATCCTTCCACAAGTCAAAACCAATGCCATCAAATCTCTTGATTTCAAGAAGGGATTTAGTGTCACTACTACTTGAAGCATTTGCAGCCATTTTTCAGCAATGTACGCAACGAACAATACTGCAATTTATAACAGCAAACAATGAGCTGAATATTCAGTTAATATCAGCCCAAATTTTCAGTCAATGAGAGCAAGGTTTAGTCCAAGTACATGTACAGCAGTAAAACTGATGACTTTCAGCAGTATAACTGAAATTTCAGCATATACTCAAAGCATACATCACTGTCAAGTAACTCCCACTTCAGCAATATCACCAAAAGTACATCTGCAATAATCCCAGATCTGCAAATGATCACTAAGACTGCTGCAAAATGACTGTTCAGTCATACATCAATGTACTGCATACATATGTGACCAAGTACTTTTGATACACAGAAGAAACCAAGATTGTCTGCAATTTCTTCAATATTTCACAAGTGAGGGATGAATCTCACTGCTCACAGCACCAAGGTTGCATCAGCAATGTTTCCAATGTACATTTCAGACATCATTTTTGCCAAAATTCTCAAATTTCAGCAAAAGCCCCAAAATTTTACTAACAAATCTGAACCGATTGCATAAATACATAAACCTGAGACCATAAAACGGGCAAAATTGGCAAAGTTTGCCAAAATCTTGCAAAAGCCCCAAATTTTTTCAGGTCAATTGTGCACCAATGTCAACAAATTTGACTTGCTAAGCAAAATTTCATTGATTTGAGAAAAGCCCCAAAATTTTTAGAACCAATGTGTGCAATTTCTGCAAATTTCTGGTCAGGTTGTCTTGATATATATTACCAACATCAGATCTGGGAAAACCCCCAAATTTCCGGGCATAAAAATACACTGGTCTGAAGACCGTGCTTGCACACGTGAACCAGGGCTTAGAATAAGCCACTTCACAACCAAAAAATAAAAAATTATCTGCTGGTCATCGCCTGCCTGCTCCCGTTGAGCAGACACGTGATGTCGATGACTGTGGCTGTCCCCGTCTTGGTTTCATTTGACGTTGACACAACAAAACTGGTCGCCCCTTGGGTGCCCACTGGTCTGGTCGCGCCCGCTGGTACTCTGGTCACACACTCACTGACGCCCACTGGTCCTCTGGTCGCCCACTCGCTGGCGCTCTTTGCTTCTACTTAACCTGTGCTGCACAGGTCACTTTTTCTTCATGTTGACCTGTGCTGGTCGTTTCTCCCACTGCTCGATTTGTGCTGGTCGCTCTTTCTTGAGCTTGACCTGCTGCACACTATCCTAATCTGCCGCACGTGTCCTGTCCCGCAACCTATGCTACTCTTGGGAAGCGCAAACGCTGTAACCAAGAGCTCTGATACCAGTTAGTTGAGCTGGAGTGTTAACAGAATGCGAGACAGAATGCAAGACTGGAATGAACAGTGATAGAGCTGAGAGATGAGAGAATTGAGTAAGAGAATTGAGTAAGAGTGTACCAGTGTGTTGCACGGTACACAGAATAAAAATGTATTTATATGTTAGGGTACAAGTGAAGGGTGTGTTCACACCCGTAAGTTTATACACACGGGATAAATGGGAGTTTACACCCAAAGGGGCTTTACACCCAACACCATCGAGGGAGCAAACCGCAATCCTCTCATGCCATTTGTGCTGAGGAAGATGATCACCAGCTGTCAAGGGAGCAAAGTGCAATCCTCATATGTCGGGGAGATGGCTTGGGCAGCAAAAGCAAATCCCAAAGTGTGTCAGAGCTATCAAACGCAAGGAGAGCAGCCCAAATGCTGACGCCAGGTGATGGATAATGACGCCAAATGTGAAGGATGTCCCCAAGTAGCAAAACGCAAATACCAAGGGCTCAAGGTGCTAACGCCACAGGAGAGAAGACAGATGCAAGGTGAAGAAAGCTGACCAAGTGGAGAGAGCTTACACCAAGTAGAGGGAAGGCCTCCAAACTCCAAAACGCAAATGTCCAAGTGATGCCAAGCTGATGGGAGCTGACGCATGCTAGTGAAGAGTCTCTAGATGCTGCATGAACAATGAGGGGAGGAGGACACCCGAAGGAGAAAAGGAAGGGTGGCCACGAACTACGATTTCCTCCAGTAGGAATACGGACAATAGTGGTGTGAAGAGGAAAGAGTGTCACAATGATGGAAGAAGAAGGGTGAAGAATGATTGAAGTGGTGATGATGGTAGTGGTGAAGAATGAATGAAGTGACAGCCTATTTGTAGGCATAAGCTGTCTAGGGTGGTGCAGAGCTAAGTGGGCATCCACTGACAAAATGTCCAAAATGAGGACACCATTCCTTTTTGGGGCTGTCAATGCAAAACCCTAACGAAAGTGTGTAAATTGAAAAAGTGGTTTCTCAACACCCCCTCTCCAGCCCAAAAAGGGAGAAACAAAGAGAAGCAAAGAGAGATATGAACAAGATGTAGAGGATCCCTACAATCCAAGATTTCCACCTAAAAGGTAATCTGTAGTAAGAAGCAATAGACAAGATGAACTGTAGAACTTGACTTCACCTCGAGAGAAAAGCCACTAGCTCCGTAACTCCATGCTAAAAGAAATTCGAAGGCCTTGTCACCAAGTTGCGACTGAATCTCCAAGGCCCCAATCTAGGTGGTCTTTGAAGAATCTCGGTATCAATAGGAGATATGACTACTCAAAGACAAATATCCCCAAAGAGTAAATGGTGGGTGAAGAACTCCATGATGAGTAGGTTTCCCCTTTGAGGGTGGAGACGCAAGGGGCCCCTGTGAAGCCAAAGAAGAAATAGGAGCCCCCTCTGAGGGCAAAGAGGATACATCCCCCTCGGAATCCCCCTCTGCGAGAGAGAGGGAATCTAAAAATTCATGGATCACCAACACTCTAAATCAACTAATGACAAAGGAATTGCCATTGGTGGTGTCAAAGAACGTATCAAGGGTGTTGAAGAACACCCAAAGGTGGCCTCTCAATCTTGAGTAGTCAAGGGTGGGGAAAGGTGAGGCTCATGTTAAGCCAAGGGTTGGCAATAGTCAATGGCTCTCAATGAAGTGGACTGCGAAGCCAAGGTAATGGAAGGTGTCGAATAGTCACTCTCTCGAAGGAGCGAACTGTGGGGGGGATGGTATCCAACAATCACTAACTCTCGAGGAAGCAGGCTACACAACCACAAGTTGTCAAGGTGGCATTCCAAAAACCCTAGAAGAAGTAGAAGCAATTTCTATAGCGCATTCCGATAGTCACAAGGAGGCCGTGACGCCAGACGATCCTCCTCTTTGCTCAAGTGGGCTTAGTGTGCATCAAATGCGTCTTATGGCCTAGAGCATAAAAATCTAAAAGCTAGTACGAAATAAACTCTGTGGCCCAAAAGGGAGAGATAGCACAACAAGTGCATGGGGAAAGACGCATATACTCCGGCCGTATAGGGAGCAAAGGTCGGTGATGGCAAAAGCATCAGTGGAGGGTCCAAGATGCTGAAAGAGCAGCACCCAGTGGTCTATACATCTACCTGTGGAGAAGTCATAGCATTGAAGTGTCAACCTGTAAAAGGGAGGGAGGGAGGAAGAGGAAGAGAAAGAGAAAGGTATCTCTATCTCATGGTGATGTCAAGGAAGGGGAAATAAGTAGATGATGTCAAATCTATAACCTGTCTTTGCCTTCTCTAATTGCAGAGAATCTTTTGGCTCACTAAGCGCCTCTAGAAGCATGGCATTGATTATGAAGAGACCTTGCTCCTACCGCGTGGTTGACATCTTTCCGATTGCTTCTCACGCTAGCCGCTCACCACAATTGTCCAATATATCAAATGGATATCAAGAGTGCCTTCCTGAATGGTTATTTAGAGAAGGAAGTCTATGTGGAGTAGCCACCGGGCTTTCCTTCATGGAACCTGAGGGATAAGGTATTCCGTTTGCAAAAAGCTCTTTATGGGTTGAAGCAAGCACTACAATCTTGGTTCCATAGGATGGATGAGTTCTTACGAACTCATGGATACCATTCTACCCCTTATGACCCAAACTTATATATTCGATCTACTGCAAAGGGGGTCAGCTATATTCTACTATACGCTGACGACTTACTCATCACAAGCTCAGATTCTACTACTATAGCAGACATCAAGGCAAAGCTTAGTGCTACTTTTGAGATAACGCACCTTGGTTTGTTGTCTTATTTTTTGGGGATGGAGGTAGTTCGTTCTGGGGGATGTATTTTTGTGTCACAACAACTAGTGGAACAGCACACTTCAGATCATCAGACATGGCCAGTGGCCACGCCTCTTGATCCTACTATCCTTTCATTAATTCATACTAGGCCAAATTTAGCTTACTCAATCAACATTTCACAGCACCTAGGATGTAGCATTGGATTGCATGGTGTTCTTATTCTTATGGTCTAACATATGGTACTGGTTTATGTTTGCAAGGGTATACTGATTATGATTGGGCAGGAGATCCCAACACCCGGTGTTCTCATGGCGGCTACCTCTTTACCTTGGGCGCATAGCTCCCATTTCTTGGTCAAGCTGTAAGCAGGAGACGGTGGCGGCTTCCACGGCCGAGGCTGAGTACCAGGCTCTCTTCACAGACACCACCAAGGCCATCTATCTAAGGAGTTTACTGACGGCACTTCATTTTCCATGCGACTCTCCCACCGTTGTCTACTGCGACAACCAGAGTCCCATTGCCCTTGCGGGCAATCCGATTATTATACCACGGATGCGATATATGGGAATCCACTTCCATTTTTCCAAAGAGCAGGTTGAGTTAAGCACTATCCGCCGGTTTAAGCCTACATTTGACAATTTTGCAAATATTTTAACCAAAGCGGTCAACCGGCCGGTTCTTCAATACTTGTTACCTAGGATTGGTTTGGATACACCTTTTCCTACTTCTTCAGCTTGACGGGAAGAGGGTGCTTCCCTCTTGCGTTCCCTTCCAGTTTGAGAGGGGCAGCTTCTACTCTTCATAGTAACAATGATGATACTTACAGTTTTTCGACATTCATTCATTTATTGTATTATAGACATTTGTAACTTCATCCCCACTGTCAAGATAATATGATTGTACAAGGGTGCTTGGGCAAGTGAACAATTCCCCTACAAGGGCACTATCCAAGTGGCACCGTTGCATTGCATCTTACGTAGGCATAACATCTTGCATCACCCTTTGCATTACCCCATGCATTGGCATTCTGTTCATGTAAACATGCATCTATGCACATTTATCCCTTTTCGATCTTTTGGAGTGGTCGACTCTGGATCCACCATATTTGTGGCATTACCCATGGCAGCCTCCAAGGCAATTTTTCCTTAGCTTGCTTGCCTACTTTGCTTGTCTTGCTTGCTTCATATATTTGCTATATCTATAGCCATTTTTGCTTCACATATTTGCTATACCCACACCCATTTTCCTTCTTCACCGACACCCAGCAATGGTAGGGATAGTATGCTGGTTTTGTGAAGGTCTTGAGTCTAACCATCCTTTATCCTTTATCGATCTCCCGTTTGGGCACAGATACTCAATAGGACGAAAACTAATTTGAACCCCCACTAAATGCTAAACCTATCAAATTTTCCACAAAAAAAAAGTCCATAGCCGATTACATCCGCCTTTGTCGGCCTTGGTAGGCCACAAGGCAATCAACGTGCACCCTTTATCCGATGCCCTGTCCTCTCTGGGGTAATCACTTGGGCTCCCTTGGTAAGATAACCATCGCCTCTGTAGTCTTCGTAGGCCACTTAGCAGCCGACGTGCACCCTTTGTCCGATGCTCTGGCTGCTTTGGGGTGAAACGCCTTGGGGTAAAAGATCTTTCTCGTGGCACAGATGTTGGGCCCGAGAGGGGGTGTTGAGCTAAAAATGCATTAGCTTTACTTAAACAGTCCCAAAACTTGCTTAATTAATGAAGAAACCTAGTTTATTTAAAAGAAGCGTGATCCTAGAGAGTTTCTGTGTCCCATAAGCACAAACCCACTTGGGGAAGCCCAAACTTTCTATAAATACGTACGCTACTCTCCATTCAAGGAACAATCTCGTTTTTGCAAATTTCAAGTGTTTCAGCTTGCTGCCCACACCCCGTTCGCAGAGAACATCTCAGCCGAAGCTATCCATTGCTGACTACATCAGTTGGAGTCTGATTTCCAGCCCTCTTCTCGCAATTAGGAGCTGATTCTAGCCAGGCAACTGCTATTCCTACACAAACTTGCTGATGTAGTGCCTGCCACATCATCTACAACGTACATTTGGCAGTGTTCTCTCTCCTCCAGCTGTAGCCCAACTTCTACAAGCTGTCACCAGGCTGTCCTACCTGCATTTGGCAGTTTTCTCTCTCCTACAGTCTAACCTGCCTGCATTTTAAGTATTTCTCTCTCCTGCAGCCTGCGTTTTCATTCTTTCTCTCTCCTCACTGTTATCTACATCAGATCCAACTTCTCACTATTGTGTTTGCTGGTGTTCGACATCCGGAGGCTGCCTTGCTACGATTTAAGATCCGTTCAGAGTACAACACACTCTCTAGCTCATTACCCTTGCCCTAATCCTTGAGATACAAGAGTTCGAGGTTCAGAAGTATGTTTATTGTATGAGCACTGTATATTTAGCAATTATATCACTTCACTTATTTACTGTGTTCATTGTCTCTGAGTTACCCTAACCCTAACTGAGTTCTTTTATCAATCTGTGTTTTATCGTACGATTGTTATTTGTGTTTCCATGTCAAAGTATTTCTTTACATGTGCTTCTAGTGCGTGAACCCCCATTAAGACAAGGGGAAATTTTTTATTTTAGAAAAAACGAGGAAAGGAGGGTCCATTGGCCTGTCAGGCGTCACGTTGCGTTGTGCCCAACTGTAGCCATCAGACCTGGTCATCGCGTGCCTTGCACGTCACGTCTGCTGACATGTGCATTGTGCCGCCCGACGCCACTCGCTCAATTGCCTACTACTACCCAACCACGCCACATGCCTGCTGCCACACATTGTCCTGCCCACGTTTCCTGTTGCCAGCACTCAACCCTTCCACACTGGTCACTCGCTGTGGACATGTCAATTTCAATGAGGAGTGACTATCGGCTTGTACCTTCAGCTCTCATACCAGTTGTTGTAGCTCAACTGCAGAGTGAGCAACAGTTTGAGGAGTGAGAGTGACCGAGAGAGAGAGAGTGAGTGAAAGTACGATTCGACTTGGGTGTACCAACAATATGTTTGTACACAAAGAATAAAATGTATTTATACTTAGGGCACGTAAGGATGCATTCACATGTACAACTAAATAATGTACGTGTACTATACACAGAGGTGAAAAAGGGCCTTTATCCCAACAAGTACTTAGGTTGTCTTCACTCTATTGACCCCTTGTTGTTACTCTTCATATTTGACAAGGTCTACTTAGTACAATTATCAAAATACCCTAACTTTTTATTTCGAAAGTAAAGGATATATAGTTCAACTATTAGAACAATATTACATAAGTCACTTGGAAGAAATAGATCTGATGGCAAATAGGTAGATGTCATTCTATTGGCCCCTTTATTGTAGTGTAAGAAGCTGGGAATACTTAGAATGCTATTAATATGCCATGTCACATTGACACTGGTATATAAGGAGAGAAGTTGTAATTTTTCACATCTTTTTTTGACAAATCAATACATTTACAATCTTTCTCTCCCTTCTTGTTCCAAGCTTCCATGGCTTCTTCATCTTTCCTGTCTTTCTCTCTCCAATTCTAGTCTTTCTCTCTCCTCGTCACTCTATTTCTCTCCCTTCCTGCAGTCTTTCTCTCTCCTCTGCAACCTTTCTCTCTCCTCTTTCTCTCTTCCTAGTTCTCTCTCTGACAAGTGGTATCAGAGCTTCAATCTTCGATCCATTATTTTCTTCCATTTTCACTCCTATTTTTCCATTTCAAAACCAATTTCAGACAAAAATGGTACAAGATAGTGACTAGTGGAGTGCTGCAGGACAACTACAGTTAGCAATGACTACATCTGGGGATATCCAAGGTCAGATATGGCGGGTAAAGTCTTAAATGGCTGGACGTCATCAAATTTTATGCAAAAATTGAGGTAACTAGGGTAAAGGATGGTTAACCGGGCTTAGTTTGAGAACAAACTGTGGTTACTTTGAAAAGAGGGGTTTCTCTTTCCCCTTTCCTGGAGTTTCTTGCAGGTTTCATGGAAGTTCAGCCCTGAAGATCAGCTCATATCTCTCTTATCCCTGAGTTTCTTGGTCAAGTACCACATGGAAATGATTCCTCAGTTCAAGACCTTCAGAATGAGCATAGGATTGCTCAAGCATTTCACTGCCATGGAGCCAGAAACAGCCCCGAAAATTGCGGCGCAATTTTCGGGCTGATTCCAGCCCTGCCCTGCTTCAAACTTGCTTCTCCTCAGCTCTGGCAATCCTCTTGATCTATTTCAAACATAAATTCTCAGCAATGGTGAGATTCTCAGCCACATTCATGGATTCCTCAGCTCTCTTGAACCCTAGGTGAACAGTCCATGGGCAGCCATGAAAGCTTCAGCCCAAGCTTCCATTTCTTGACAATTTCTTGAAGATTCTTCATCCTTTTGGCCCGTGGAATCATTTCAGCAAGGATTCTTCAACAAATTGCAAGAATTAAGCACGGGATGGCTAAAGATTGAAGATCAAGAGCTTCTATGGAGCAAAAATTTGGGAGAAACGGGTTTAATGCTTCAATTTCAAGCATTTGAAGCTTCAAGATTGGTCTCAACCATCAGATAAGCAAGCCTTATGGATTATTTTGCTAACATTGGACAACCGGGAGCCCTATCAAGCATTTGGCAAGTTATTTTCAACCATGTCAAGGTATTTCTCTTCAATTTTTAATCTCTCATTAATCCAATTGCTGAGCTTAAGCCATTTGACCGAGAGATTAAAGAATTGAACATTTTCATCAAATTCTCAGCCAACCTTTGCTTGAATTCATCTATTCAAGAATGCAATGCTTGCCTAATGCATATTAGCTTCAATCAGTGAATGAAAGGCCTCAATCTGAGATTTCAGCATAACATTTGAATCTTATTGACTGAATACATTGATTGATTCCTTTGTTTACTCTAATCCAATTGATTGATTGATTCTCTTTTGCCTAAATTGGAAAATTGTAAAAGGGTAAGTACTAGCAATCAGTGAGTCACTGAATTGCATAGATACCATATCATGCTGATTGCTTAGCACACTAGCCTCTGCCATGTTGATATTCCCACCGAGGAAAAAGGTGGATGCCGGGGGAGATAGTGGGACAAAAGAGAGGTGACCCTCCCTCACTATCGAAGATCCCGAAGGGGTGCAACCAACCGACCCGGGGGGAACTTTGCCCACCTCCCGGTGATTCGGAGCCCATGTAGGGAGCCCGTCCTGCCGTTTTATCCCTCACACAGGTACAGCGAGTGGAGAATTGAAGATTGAAGACTTTCCAACGACTCAAGTACCTACTGGATTAAAACAGGGTAAAACATGGCATTTTCAGGTTACCCACAGGGTATTTACAGGTGGATACAGGTACACCCTTTGATACTGAAGCACAGGTGCAGGTACTACAGGGTACGCACAGGTCCTATATAACCCTTTGCAGGGTTTGGTAGCCATTTGAGGTTACTTTCTTGCATTACAGGGTCAAAACAGGGCACTTACAGGTCAAAACAGGGTGCAGGACTGGACAGTTCAGACTCTGAAATTCAGTTACAGAATTTTCTGTCCTAAACCTGTTATAGCGTGCTATAGCTCATCTCGAAGAGGGCATTGTAAGCTTCGATTCGCACAAAAAAGTTTTGCAATCGGAGTTTTCTAGCTAAGGTTATAGCCATTTTACTGACAGGGGGTACTGCAGGACTGCACTAGTATGGCAGGACATAAAGGCAAAAATAAGGTCCAGGAGGACTATGCACAGCAAATCAGGGATTCTATGATGGAAAGCACACTTCAAGAGAACCCTGAAGAGCCTCAACAAGGAGAGATTAGTATACTCAATGACGCTTTGTGTGCCCATGAACTAAGACATAAGGAACGTCATGAGACTATATTGTCAGCAATGGAGCATATGATTTTATCATTTGATCAAACGAAGTCCTTGACATCTTTCCACAGTCCTTTCCAATAAAAGCTCTTACTGATCCTGTCATAAGTCTTGAAAACTCCGAAGTGTCCAGCTAAAGGCGAAGAATGCAACTCCTCCATAATTTTTCGCTTGAAAGAAGAAGTAGAGGGAATAACAATCTTGCCCTTCCACCAAATAAGACCATTTTTAAGCTGGTAATGTGAGTTTTCTTCCATAAGACCTTGCTGTAATTTCTGAAAGATTTGGCTAAATTCCTCATCTAAGAGATATGCCTCTTGTAGCTCCTCAATCCAATCACTATGTAATTTCGTCATGGCTGATACTTTGCAGGCCCACATACGAGAGAGAGAATCAGCCACTATGTTATCTTTGCCCCTTGTATGAGTGATGTCAAAGTCATAATTTTGTAATGTTGCTACACATCGTCGTTGCTTTGGAGTAAGATTTGACTAAGTAAGGAAATACTTGAGTACCCGATGATCACTATGTACTCTGAATCGGCTGCCATATAAGTAATGGTGCCATTTCTTGATTGCATGCAAAATAGCCAACATTTCTTGATCATAAACATTCATGGTCATCTCCTTATCAGTAAGCTTACGGCTTTCAAATGCAATTACGCCTTTAGCTGGACACTTGGGAGTTTTCAAGACTTATGACAGGATCAGCAAGAGCTTTTATTGGAAAGGACTGTGGAAAGATGTCAAGGACTTCGTTATGAAGTGTATGCCTTGTCAGCAAAATAAGGATAGCACCCATAAGCCAGGAGGTTTGTTGCAGCCATTGCCTATTCCTACAGGTAAATGAACTCATATTACTATGGACTTTATCACTGGCTTACCTACTACCAAGAAAGGGTGGAATAGTATTTATGTGGTGGTTGACAGACTCACCAAAGCAACTCATTTTATCCCAACAAAAATTCAGTTTACTGCTTCTCAAGTGGCCAACCAGTTTATGGAGCATATTTTCAGATTACATGGATTACCGCAGGTGATTGTCCATGATAGGGACTCAAAGTTTATGAGTAACTTTTAGCAAGCGGTATTTACATCTATGGGTACCAAGTTGGCTCCATCTACGGCTTATCATCCCCAAACTGATGGACAGACAGAGAGAGTTAATAAATGGTTGGAGACTTATCTTCGCCATTTTTGCTATGATGTCCAAACCTCATGGGATTCTTGGTTACACCTGGCTGAGTTTACTTATAATAATTCCACTCATGCGAGCATAGGAGTTTCACCCTTTGAGGCTTTGTATGGTTACAAGGTGCCCCTACCCACAGTCATTTTTAACGAAAAGATCAACTCTCATGGGAAGGAAGAGTTGGAAAGAATGCACACCCTTCTTCAGCAATGCAAGGTGAATCTAAGGAAGACTCAAGATCAGATGAAGATGTATGCTGATGAGAAAAGGAGGCCTTTAGAGTTCCAGGAAGGAGAGCTGGTTTTGTTAAAGGTGCCCAAATCCAAGTACTCTACATTGAAAGATGGATCCAGTAATAAGCTTGCCCACAGATTCTATGGCCCTTACAGGATCCTTAAGCGGATTGGAGATTTGGCATACAGACTAGAGCTTTCCTCTTCTACAAAGATTCATAACGTCTTCCATGTTAGTCAGCTCAAGCCCTATTATGGTGATCCAGTGGATTTAGTTGATGAGCTGTCACCTATTGATGAAGATGGTATCGTTCAATACATCCCAGAGGCTGTTATAGGTCAGCGTGAAAAGAAGCTTCGATCACGTTCTATTGTGGAATATTTAATTAAATGGAGAGGTTTACCCTCTGAAGAGGCTTCTTGGAGACCTGATTCAATATTGGATGAGTATCCATACTTGAAGGATACATTGGTGGCTGAAGCCTATTGCTTATGGAGCTAGTATTGGTGCAGACTGGTTCAGGACAGCACGTTGTTTTAGAACAGTTTTTGTCGTACTTCATTTTCAGAATTGAGCTATCTACATGAGCTTAAAGTACTCTTCAAGAGCTTCGTTTTGATATGTGATACATCTCATTTGGACACTTCTATCAAAAGTTATGGCAGATTTGGTCCAGCAGGGACTGTTATTTCAGCAAGCTGTCTACTTTCTTCTGGAACTATTTGTTGAAGATTCTATGGCTCCAATGGCTTCTAAAGTTCTTCAAATCATGTATATAGTGGGGTCCTCTTTCCGTTCTTCAAATTCAGCCCTTGTAATGATAATTCTTCACTCATTCCCCATTTGTAAAGCTGTAAAACAGAGTAGTACTCTGTTCTATCCATCTCTTCTTTAGTTCTTTCTAGGTTTGTTTTTTAGGACAAAAACTTTTGGGAAGGGATGGATTGTAAGAAGCTGGGAATACTTAGAATGCTATTAATATGCCATGTCACATTGACACTGGTATATAAGGAGAGAAGTTGTAATTTTTCACATCTTTTTTTGACAAATCAATACATTTACAATCTTTCTCTCCCTTCTTGTTCCAAGCTTCCATGGCTTCTTCATCTTTCCTGTCTTTCTCTCTCCAATTCTAGTCTTTCTCTCTCCTCGTCACTCTTTCTCTCCCTTCCTGCAGTCTTTCTCTCTCCTCTGCAACCTTTCTCTCTCCTCTTTCTCTCTCCCTAGTTCTCTCTCTGACACGTAGCATGTCTTTTGGCCTCAATTAAAGTGATATTTTGTTCAGCTCACAACACGGGACTACCAAGCATGCCAAATCTCAAACCCAGGCAACCAAAAAGGAGCAGAGAATTTATAGCCATTGCCTATTCCCAACTTGCCTTAAGAGGGGATTTCAATGTGTATGCCATTGCTGCAAACAAACTTGTGGCCAAAGTTACAATGTAGAATGGATTACCCCATGCTTGCCAATTGCATGGAGAGATAAAATAATTGCATGTCTCTTTTGGCTACAATTTCGAATGGAATAACCCATATTAGTCACTTGGATCCAAATGGAGAAATATGAAATGATTGCATGTTCTGTAATTATTCTTGCTCGCATAGTCCATAAAGCTCTATGGAAGTAACAATTTTGTCTTATTTCCTCTCCATCCTTGTGTTACACCCTAAATCCTTCACCTAACCACTTAAAAGCAGTCCTACATACAACAAGGACCGATATAGACTGGCAGCAATGTACACGTGAATTTCATATACGATCAAAATTCTTGCAATGCAGTTCCATACCTGAGACCGTGGCTCAAATCGCAGATGAAAACCATGGTTCGGGAAACTAATTACCAAATCGTACAAGAGAGGGTCCTGCACATGAGAGAATTCGCGTTTCACTAACACACAGAGATGGATGTGTGCGTGGACATAGATGTCTCTAAATTGTACGACCATATATGTGCCGTGATGAAGCACCAAACTACCTCATCGTGATATTTGATCTGGACAGTATCAAAAGTGTCCGAATGCTGATCCACATACGCCAATGCATCGCACACGGGCATACCTACAAAGAGGCCAATGCATAGAATTGAAAAGCTAGGGTTTTCTGATCATGCAGGAGCGTCATGTCTGCGCAGGAACAGAGTAGAGGTGACCGAACGAAATTTGCTTACCAAGAAGAAAGGGACCGAGGCCCGAGCCTGGCCGCAGATCAAGAGTGAGGGTGCCCATCAACGTTGTCTTGTAGCAGGCACAGACAGAGACAGACAGAAGGAGGGACTACTATACCGTCATTGTTATTGCTCTTCATACGAATCAATCTTCAGATTCCGACTTATTGCTTAATGATTTCTCTCTCTTTTGGGTGTGTTGGCAGTGAGGTAAAATACCTTTGATAATACGCGTGAATATATATATATAATTATTATTATTATATTATATTATATTATATATTGAAGTAATAATATGTATATCTCCCTTGCATGATGAAGCATTTGTAGCGACGCTACACTTTAGCCTAGGCTAGCTTCAAGAGAGGCTTGCTTATCAGCTCTAAGGCCTCATCTTTAAGTGACATTTTCGCTAACATAGCATAGCCTGTGCGACTCCAAAAGCTTCTTGGCAATGCCCCTCAAGCTTGCCTCTAGCACACTAAAATCAGCTATACACTACCTCCATGTGAACGATCACAGCTATGAACACTATCCAAGCTTCACACAAGGGTAGAGTGACGATGCCATCGTGCCCGTTTTCAAGAACCCACAAACAAGTATGGTTCTTAAAACATTAGACACTCCATCTGTAATGTACGTGTTGCAGATGACTAGGGTTACTAATGGAGAGACCTTAAATCCTCATAATCTTCATTGTAAGCCCTTAGTGCCACATGAGATCATCAAAGCAAAGCATAGAAAATGCCCCATTCTAGTGAAGGCCTTGTTTTAGATAATCACTCACACCAAATATAACAAATCCATAAGCCCAAAAAAGCTACCACTCTAAGTCCCAGAGATCATATGGTATTGCTATATAGGGCTACCACTTGTCATGATATGATTGCCACCTTTGTAGTATTATGAGAACTCTCCACAAGAGGAGAGAGGAGATGAACAAAGTCTTGAGAGGGAATTAGATACAAATGCATATTCAAGCCACTTGGATGGGAACCCATGAACTAAGATGCAAAACTAAAAATATCACTTTCTCCAATTTACATAGGCTAGATTTATTAGATGATAAGACTATATGGATGTACACATGTTCATTGCTATCAAGATTGTTACTAGCTAGATCAAAGTATCATTATAAACTTTTGAACAAGGAGAATAGGTACATAGGCTTTGTTTCTACGAAACAAAATTAGAGGACCATGACATTGTTTGATGCCCAGTATATTCTATGATCTAGGGGATACATGACTACTTGTTTAGAGAAGGTTTTGGCCCACTTAAATGGGCGATCACAAATGCATTGGCTATTACTTCTAAAGCTTCAAAGGTGCTAATAGGAGCTTCTACATGTGCAAAACTAGAGATTTTAGGAGCTAATAACTAACTTTTTAAGTGTCACCACTGATGTGCAACACTTAACTTTTTAGGAGCTAATAACTAACTTTTTAAGTGTCACCACTGATGTGCAACACCCCCCTCCTCATCCCATATTATCCACTTTGTAACAAGTCTCATAATATAAAGACCTTAGATATCAAGTCCATCAAGAGACACAAACTATGCCATGTAGACAACCGCACCCACGTTTGACTTATTTCTCAAATCCAAGCACGACACCATATAGGTGTGGATGAGAATTATGATGCTAACGATAGGGTGGAGTATTATATGATAGCCCCACCCCATGTATGGTACATAAAATCCCATCATACCCACTAGATGGATTTAGTAGTGGATTGTTCATTACTTAATACTCATCGTGACCATATCCCTGTAATATGTTAGATAAGGACTAGACATAGGATGTATTTGACTCTCTAGAGTTTTTCTCTTTTCAAATTTTACATGATATGAAGGGCATAGTATTGATTTTCTTTATATGACAATTTGGCCACATATGTTGAGTGCATTGTGATGAATGTAAACCTAGCTTGGACCTTCAAAGCTATGGCAATTGATATATCGAAAATTGACGTAGCCAAGCATGACAACTTCAAGGCTCAAGGAAGAGATATCACAAAGCGTACATCACATTGCCATTCGATTCATTATCAAGGAAATTTGCAATATCATGTTCCCTAATTTACCAAATTTTCTCCTACAAATGGTCTTGTTTCTTAGTGACCCAATTTTTTAAATCAACTTCTAAGGCCTTCACTCTTTATTTAACTTAGAGATAAAGATTTTTGTTCGTCATATGTCTCTTGCTCATTAAATCAGAGGAGAAGGGAAGCTTGCATTTTGACAGATAGAAGATGGAACCCCTTAGCATCCTTGATTTATAGGATAGTTAAGGCCTTGAGGTGGTATGTGAAGTTTGCTTCTCCCTCTCTCCAAATGTTTCATCTTATTACTATATTATTTTAGCTATAGGTTCGGGAACCCCTGAACCTCCAGAGGGCTTTTCGAACCTACCCCCTTTTCCAAACCTCCCTCTCCTTCCCCTCCCCTCTTTCTCACGTGTAATATCTCATTTTCTCTTCCCCCTCCCTTTTTTCATTAAAGCTTCCCCCCCCCCCCCCCCCACCTCCCTTTTTTAAATTAAAACCCCCTCCCCTCTCTCTCACTTATAATCTCTCTCTTTCTTTTCCCCTCCCATTTTTAATTAAATTCCTCCCCCCTCCCCCCCCCTCTCTCTCTCTCTCTCTCTCTCTCTCTCTCTCTCTCTCCCCTTATTTTAATTAAACAAAAAGTTTACATTTAAAAGTTATATATATATATATATATATAGCAAAAAAGAAAGAAGAATAGGAGAGGGAGGGGGAGAGAGGGGGAACAGAGAGAAAGAAAATTATAGAGAGAGGAAATATAAAATTTAAGAGAGAGGGAGAGAGAGGAAAAGAAAAAAGGAAAAGAGAGGAGAGAGGGGGGAGAGAGACATAGAGAAGAAAATGAGAGAGAGAAAATAAGAAGAAGAAGAAGAAGAAGAGAGAGAATTTGAACATGGAGTATAGATGTCATCATGCAAGTCCCCATGTAAGAAAGCCATTTTCACATCCATCTGATACGAGTCCCAATCCATCTACACAACCAAGGGCAAAACCAAGTAAAGAATAGTCATCTTGACCATAGGGAAGAATATCTAATCAAAATCAACTCCCTTTTCTTAGTTAAAATCTTTAGCAACCAAACTGGTCTTTTTAGATTCATGCCATGGAAACATAAATAGTTTTTGAGAAAGAGAGGAAGGGAGAGGACCAAATGCCATTATGCATTGACCCAAAAAATTGCCATAAAGATGATCTACAACACCATGTCGAAGTCAAGGATGATGGGTGAGAGCATTGAGCAACATCGCCCTCACATTCCTCCAAATGATCTCCCTACATGGTATTTCAGAGATCAAGCCGCTTTCCAAAGGTAGGAAGCTTACACACTCTCCTCTTCAGATGAAGACATTGACAATGTGATTGATGAAGAATTTGTTCCTATAAACCCTCATACAGCACAAACTTCTCCAACTTCAGTTCTTCATGCTATCCTTAATGCACACACTGTAAGTAAAAAACCTCCATCTTTGGTACATGCTATGAACTGAGAGGGGGGAAGAGAGAGAAGATATAATTTAAAAGAGAGAGAAGGAGAGAAGAAAAATATAGAATTTAAAAGAGAGAGAGGGAGAGAATAAAAAATGAAAAATTAAGAGAAAGGGGAGAAGAAGAAAAGGGGGTGGAGAGAGAGAGAGAGAGGAGAAGAGAGAGAATCTAAACATAAAGAGAGAATTATATATAGGGAAAATATAAAATTTACATACTTTAAGAGAGACTGGGGGGGAAAGTGAAAGAAGAAGAAGAAGGAGAGAGAGAGAGAGAGAGAGAGAGAGAGAGAGAAGAAAAATGAAAAAAGAGGAGAGGGAGAGAGGAGAAAGGGGAGAGAATAAAAAGAGAGAGAGATATAAGAAAAGCAGGGAGAGAAAAAAAAGGAGAGAGAGACAGAGAACCAAGAAAGGAGAAAAACTAAAATAGAAGGTAGAGAAAGAGAGAGAGAGAGAGAGGGGGGGGAGGGAGAAAGAGAGAGAGAATTAGACATATGGAATTTGGAGGGGAGAGAGAGAGAGAGAGGAAAAAGAGGAAAGAGAGGAAAGAGAAAGACGAGAAATGGATTGTTGAGCAAAGTTGCCGTGCGATAGCGTAGCTACTTCACTCGCCGCTTCGAGGCAGTGAAGTTGCCGTGAAGTAGCCTAGCGTTCTGTGCGCACGGAACGGTAGTATGTATGTAAAACAACATATCACATTGCTATAGATTTCCCTTCATGTACCATCGAGCAAGGAAGAGAAAGATAAAGGAGATGAGATTTTCAAAATCTTTAAGTCCTCAAAACTATGAAGTGTCTTAAAAATAAAAGAGTCACCAAGCTTTCCAATGCTAATAAGAAGGATTGTGCTAATCCTAGAATCTCCTATAGCAAAACCCTCTAATGTGGTGGTTGTTAGCAAAACTAGGAAAAAGAAAATTAGCCTCCAAATTTTCATTATATGGGGTTGAAGGGGAGAAAATAGCCAAGAAATAATGGGGAAAGATCAATAGAATAAAACAAAGATGGGGGTGAATCTACACTTAATAAAATCTCTTTGAGAAGGCTCGAAGCTTCATTTATTTGTATGCTCCTCTTGATGGCTTGGATTTGGAGGTTAAGTTCCCTTTTGGATTTATGAAATTTCAAATTAGGATTGTGCCCTATAATATTAGAAGCACGTGCTTTGCATTTGAAAGGGATTGTGCGAAATGTGATGACTATATCTATTTGGTTGTCAATATGCTACTTCTGTCCACAAAAAATGTGTATAATTCCTATGTGTCCTTCAAACTTAGGATAAAAAAGGAAAGATCTCATGTCCCAAATGATTGATTTGAAAATTGATCCTAATGTTATTTTTCTAGGTGGTCATAATATGATAGAATTTCATTCTCACAAATCCTACATAGTTGAAAGTACATTCTTGGAACAAAAGGCATGGGAAATAATTAAGCATGGTATTATAGATGCATATGTCTTGAATATAACTAAATAAATTGGTGGTTCCACATGGGTGCATAAGAAGTTGGACTCTTGGTGGTGGAAGGCTTCACATTTGAATGAAGCCCATTTTAATGTAGGGGCTTAATTAGTACATTTAAACCATGGAAGTTAAACTATAGATTGGGTCTTCCATTTCAAAACACTTCCTTAATTTTCTAATATTTTCCTCCCTAAATTGTATTTAGGGGCCAAACTTAAAATTTGTTTCCCCCAAAAAGACAAATTTAAGGGAAGAATACAAAAGCTTGTAAGAGTGCTAGTAAATATGGTTCAACAATTGGGTATTGGGTTGTAAAATCAATCTATCAATTGTAGCAGCTAAGGCTTATTAAAGAGGCCATGCATGCTCTAGAAGAAAAGCATTTTGACCTAGCAATTTTGTATTAGGGATGTTGTAACTACTTGGGAATTGTCCAAACGGTCGCAGTATTACTATAATCATGCAAGTAATTGATGATGTAATGATGATATGATGTGCAAGGAGTTCAATGCAAGCTCATATACATAGGTTGAGGGAATCTAACTATCCTTTGATCTTAATCCAAAAGGTTGTTAATAGGAAGACAATTTAGATTATTATTATTAAATTTAAAGATGACAAAAAGGTCACCCATACTTCTAATTGTGAGATTACTAAAGACTTCTATTTGTTTCTTTATGTTCATATGTTAGTCTACATCCTCTCCAGGTTATCATTGGAAGAATGATCCCTTCTTAACTTAGATTATAAGAAAAGGGTTGATGCCTTTTTTAGACCATCCAAGGCTATTTAATAATCAAGATAGATTTGAAATGTTATCTTTGATGTTTGATGGGAATTATCTCAAAGAAGTTAAAAAATGTTGTGTTCTTAGTGAAGAGGAATAAAGAGCATGGTAGTGATGGGTTACATATCAAATTATTCTAAGAGATGTGGGATATTTACATGCCACATTATGCTTCTACTCAATCAAGTGGGAAGAACCAAAACTAAGTCTTGTCATGTTAATGAAGGAATATTTGAACTTGTTCCTAAACCTCTAAGAAGGAAAGTATTTAAAGAATAAAGCCCTTCTGCCATGCTTATTCTCTGCTATAAAGTTTTATAGAAAGCACTTGCCATGAGAACTAGCTTTGTTCTTTCAAAAGAGATTCATTCTTTGCAATATGGTTTTGTCCATCACAACAAGATCCATGAAGTTACCCTTAATTTAGCTTTGGCCTTAGATTGTACTTTGCAATTAAATACTTAGGTCTTAATCTTGAATCTTGACCATGATAAGGCACATGATAGAATCAAATGGGATGTATATTGAGATCCCTAAGTAAAGTGAGTTTTGGTGAATTCTAATATTTGATGATGATGGTTTTATTGTGAGATGCTTTGGCCCCAACTTTGCTTGGGTGAAGATGTACATTCTTGCGAAGATCAATGAGACATGGATGTCAATTGGCTCCTCTACTTTTTCAAATTTCCTTAAACCCTCTTTGGATTGCATGCTCAATGAGTGTCATTATGGGATTGTCTTTACTTAATGGCATTTATTTTGGTGGTCAAAATGACAATGCTACTATACTTTAGGAGGAGTGCCAAATATATGCACTGCCGATTTTGGAGTTCGATGCTACATGGAGTGTCTAGGTAGTTTTGTTAATTTGAAAATAATTATTGATTACCAATTTCCATGTTTCAATGTCTTGTACAATGCAAGATCCTATCCATATCTTCTCAACTTTATGCAGTTGAACTTTGTTTTGTTGCGGTAACTTTACTATTTGTGACATATCTCACGTCATGTTTCAAAACAAGAATCATGATGCCTACCTACATATTGTAGAGTGATTATGTATTGCTTGTTATTTAGTGTGCTTTTCCTAAATGGGTTGCATACATGGAGAACCTACTTATAAAGTGATCAAATATAAGGCTATAAGTGGCTCCAAAGAGGTTAGGATCACCAATTCCTAGAATGGTTAGAATTGGCATGTCCCTTTTATGGAATATGGATTGGTTTGTTGTTCAATTCTTGTAGCAAGAGTATTTCTCTTGCAAATTTGTTGTATGGAATATGAATCAATTTGTTGTTCAATCATTGTAGCAAGAGTATTGTTCTTGCAACTTGGCTCTATGAACTTAGTTGTAATGAAAATGTATAAGAAGAAGCTATGGTTTAACATGGAAGATTACAAAGCACCTGTAAGAATATTGGCTCAACTATAGTATGACATGCACCATTCCAAGAGCCCCAATTTATGCAAGAGAGACATTACTTGTACTTTTCACAATGGAATGGTAAGCAATGCTAAATACAACATGAGAGAATAAGTGAAATTCAATGATTTTTTTTTAAAAATGTAGTGCTTACATGGAAGAATGTTGAAAAAAGGTATACGGGCAATCAATTGCATGTACACATGTCAATGAAACTCCTACAAATCATAGTCATCCCTCATTATGTTGGCATACTCAATGAGGCTATTTCTAATCAACTCGCCATCCTTACGCTAGCTTGCTATGAATATCTCATCATGCCAATAGAAGTTTTAAAGATGGGGATTGTCAACTAGGGGGATCATTCAAATACTCATACGCATTGGTTTCCACATCTTCCTCATTGTGGTCTATCAATATATCGTGTAGGATGCATTTATAATATTGTACAGGGAACACAAGTCAGGGTTCCAAATGGTTTTGCCAAGGTAAAGCCATTGGTTGACGCTACCAAAAGCACATTATAGCGCGATCCTTGTGGAGGACTGCATGTAATTGTAGTTACCCCTGAAATCATTAATGAGCTTATCTCATTGGAAAGGTGTTATCAACCATGGAAGAAGAGGATAGCCACCATTACTATTGATGTATTCCCTAATTCAAAGGTCCCCAAACTCAAATGGAGTGCCTATCAATATTCATTGGCTCCGGCAAAGCTTGAAGAAAATGGAGTTCCTCAATACTCTAATGTCACGAGCACTCTCAAAGCCTAGCCACCCAATGTTCACATTGGCTTTGGCAAAGATTGAAGAAAGTGGAGTTCCTTGGTACTCTAATGTCACGAGCACTCCCAGAGCCTAGCCACCCAATGTTCACATTAAGAAAATGTATACCTGCATCCACAATTCATTGGACAATCATGTTAGAATATCCATAGTGAGTGTACTGCTCAATACCATTTTGAAGGGAGGAAAGTTTTGGGTCACATCAATGGCCCCACTAGTTGGGAAATTAATGGAGATTTTGAAACCCCTCCTTCACCTCAATAATCTTGGACTTTGTTTGAGGCCACTACACCAAATGCTTTCCATTTTCCCCCCAAAGAACATGCAAAGGCATTAGTAATTTTTGAAATTGTAGAAAGTTTTCACCCAAAATGCTCGAAGACATCTATGTAGGGCATGCTAAATGAGAGCCAAAGGATAGGAATGGCCACTTTTTCCTCAACTCAGAATATCCTACTACACACATTTTGAAGAAGTAGTGGAATCCTTCCTTGATGTGAGTTATTGCAAATAAGAAAGCAAATAAGATCAAACAATTTGATAAGAAGACAAAAAACTCTTCAAATCTTACATCATCCAATTACACAAAGGAAACATAATGGTTCCACCAAATTTTAAATGATTTGTGCTTCACATACCAATACACAAGTGGTTGTTGGGAGTTATAATGTTTCATGATGCTAGTGGCTAACCATAAAGATAGGAATTGCTACAAAATAAAGCCATCATCATCTTTGTTTTATTCATATTCAAATGAGATATATGCATTTTGAATGCATGTATCTATAGCTTTCCCAATGAAAACTAGCATTGTCAGCCATGTTTGCAACAATGTGAGAAGTGTGCACCCTGTGGTTTACACCATGGTCAATAGATGCAGATTCACATCAATAGATTGCATGGTTGTGTCATTAGAAGAGTTGTAGAAGTTTATAGATACTAGTGAGTGGCTATCCATCATAAATAAATGAAATGAAGGTTTTGTATTGTAGATGAAAGGTGAAATCACAAAGTTTTATGGAGGTGAGCAAGACAAATGGGCTAAAATGTAGTGGCTCGGCAATTTTACAATGGGAGGGAGTATGAGAGAAAATATGATAGAGATAGGAGGGGGGATGTAGATGCCTTCTACAAATGCAATGCACAACTCTGAATGGGCTCATAGAGAGAGAGAGAGAGAGAGAGAGAGAGAGAGAGAGAGAGAGAGAGAGAGAGAGAGAGAGAGAGAGAGAGAGAGACCCTCACTAATGAATAAAGGCTACACAATGATTTGAAGGAGGCTTCATGATGCAGGGATAGTGTGGAGAGAGAAAGTGAGAGATAGAGAGAGGCATGTAGATGCATATTGGTGTAGGTCTTAATGCATTCATTGTGGGTGAAATTTTGGGTTGTTTGCACAAAAGGTTCGTCAAGCATGGAGAGAAGGCATGTAAGGAAAAGGAGAAGGTGAGAGAGTGGGTGTGGTAGTTGTTAATTAGCCAAGGGTTTGACCCCTAGTTAATGACATAGGTGTGGCTATGTGGGTTCGAAGGCTATGACCACACTACATCAAGTTTAAGACCTATGCGTGGTGTAGTTCTATATCTTACTTCCTATTATTTTAGAATTTCCCAAACCTACCACTGAACCTGACATTGTTTACATGGCATGCATTTCAAGAATCCAACCCAAATATTGGACTAAAAAATGCTTTTATTTCAAAAAAACTTTTTGTAATATGTAGCTTTTTATGTTTTTGGGACCTAAGACTCACACACACACACACACACACACACACACACACACACACTCTCTCTCTCTCTCTCTCTCTCTCTCTCTCTCTCTCTCTCTCTCTCTCTCTCTCTCTCTCTCTTTACACACACACACATGTGCTCCACATTACTACATTGTTGGTGCCATCGATGATTCATGTAATCTCTCTGTCTCTCAAAAGGAGCAAATGTGAATTGGTGTAAAGGAGGAGGTCAAGGTTGATCTCTCTCGCCTAGTCAAGGAAGTTAGGGTACAAGGCCACATACCCCCAATGGTGCATCATGTCAATCAGGGACTTCTTCCAGGAGAATTGTAAGGTCTAAGACATGGGAATCTATAGGTTGTGTATACCCATAGAAGAACAATGCCACATTCCACTTTGGCCTCCCCTTCAACTTCTCCATCAACCTAGGCAAGTACAAGGTGATGGCGCTTAGCTTTGCTATCCTACCATGCACATTATAACTACAACTAGGAATATCTTGATTTGCTATGTGACCCCATTATCGCCAAAGTGATGGATGATGTCATAGAGGACTCCCTTGATGTAGCCATTGTAGTCTAAGAAGTCCATGGAATGGAACTTGCCTTGGCATCTATGTGTGAGCCCTAAAAGCAAAGCATGCTTCCTTCCTATGGCCTTTGATGACACACCCCATTATGCCACTTCCTACTACTCTCCGTGTGTGACTTCTTCTTCTTCCTTCTTCTTTTGTAAGCGAGTGAGTGCTTCATGTAAAGAAAAGTAATTAGAGGAGTAAACATTCCTAGATCTTTTTTTGTCTAAGGTTCAATTCACATATTAAAAAGCACAGTCATGCTACACACTAGACACCCCTTACTAAACCCCTTGAAATTAAGGTGCTAAAGAGACATAGTACATGCCATTGAATCATTTGTAAAGCCTTTCTGTTGTTGTGAGATTTCCTTTGATATTTTTTTGAAAACATTTTATTTAAGTAATGCTAAAATTTTATTATTTTGCTTTGCAAAGGCAAGTTTGGTGTCTCTACTAATTGAAAGCTCAATGGAAGTTACTCTCCTCCACAACTTCTCAAGCCTAAAGAGAGTAAATGGGGAAGCCCAATTCTTGGGGCAATAGGTGGTGTCATTGACATCTGAGGGTTGTATCTAATTGAAGCTAATTGCCTCTAATGGGCTCTCATGTAGGAGTTGATTTTGATTCAATTGAGTTGTTGTGGTGTTAATGTTTCATGCATTGAACGAAGGCTCATGGGCAGTGTAGATGAATGCAATAATCTAAGAGAGGCATGATGCAAAGTGTGTAGACCTTTACCTTTTGAAGTTGAAGGGCAATTCATGAAACCTTTCTTTTGCTCCAAAAAATGACAAGGCATAAGTTGGAGGAGCCTTTTGTATTTTAAGCATTTTAGAGATTTGCATGTTTCTCCTTAAAAGTTTTCATATGTACTAGCACACACATAGACTTCACCAAAGCACATATTCTTCGACAATTTTGAAGATTGAATGATAAATTAATTGTTAGACTTTCTAATATGATATTCAGATGTTTCGATTATTGTCTAACAAATATGCATTGTTTTGTTTGAGAGAATTTTATGGGAGCACTTTTTATGAGACCACATGAGAGAGAGAGAGAGAGAGAGAGAGAGAGAGAGAGAGAGAGAGAGAGAGAGAGAGAGAGAGAGAGAGAGAGAGAGAGAGAGAGAGAGAGAGAGAGAGAGAGAGAGAGAGAGAGAGAGAGAGAGAGAGAGAGAGAGAGAGAGAGAGAGGGAGGGAGGGAGGGAGACATGCATATCTAGGTATGCTATGCAAGTACCCTAGCAATCACACATGCTTGTGTTTATTTACAAGAAGCAAGTCTCAAAATTGTAAGATAAAGTTGGTAGCAATAGGGAATGTGTTCTCAATGAGATAAAGGGGGTGGGAAGGAAGGAGGGAGGGGACTTGGGAGGGGGTAAACACCATCACTTTTCAAGTACTCTAATGTACCCACACTTGCATGGGTCCTAATGTGGAGCGCTAGTTCTAACAACCTTTCTAAAGTCCAAGAAATAACTCTAACGCCTAAGATAAATTGATAAATGGTGCACAAACATTATGTGCACATCCCATTGGACTTTAAATACAACCCTAATAATATATACTTCTCACAATTGCAACTTTCATAACAACCCATTCAATTGAATAAGAGATTGCCCCGTAGTTGAATAAAAATTAAACAAAAGATTATTCATCCTTATACAAAATGATCATAGTTATCATCCATATCAAATCAAATAGTCCTCTAGAATTTCCCAATCATCACCATATTCATCTAATAGAATACTCAAGAGGTTTAGGTATAAGTAAGTTTCACACAACTTACTTGAACCACAACAAAGGTGGCTTCTAAGTTCTAACAATAGTATTTCAAAACCAAGAATATAGATAGTAGCATCCTAACATGAATCCAATTGAATCACCCAATTTCATACTATGTGTATACCATAAATACTATTAAATCACAGTTTACCGATCATCAAGATTAGTATATCCAAGGTAGATATTTCAAAATTTCATTAAGGGGGACACACATTTTATCAAAGGGAAACCTTCAAGTAAGAGTGGAAACATACATTTTAGTAAGGATAGACCTTCAACCTATTAAGGGCCTACCTTTGATCAATAATGGAGAACCCATTTTAGTACCAAAGTGCACTTTGGCCTATGCCCTTCAAAACATATTGTGCCAAACTTAAAAAAGGTGTACCTCCCTTGGTGGTACAATGTGAATTGAATTCAACTTGATTAAATCAATAATTGTCTTATTTAAAGATAAAGTTACGTTCAAAAAAATGTAAAATGAACCCATCTAGCTCTTTCAATAGGATGGTAACCAAATACTTCCTATGATCATAACCACCACAAATTTGACTATCTTGATATTCAATGATGGTGCTATGTTGTAGAACCACAAATTACGTAGGGAACCGATGGATTTGTGTACTACTGAACCTCCTCTGTCGGTCGAAGGCCAGGATGTATCAAGAGCAAAGAAGCGTAGGAGGAAGTCTAAACAAAAAACCAAGTCTCGAGTCAAAAACATTAGAGCGATTGAGCCCCTCACGATCGAAATCAAGAAACCAAACGGGACGAATCAAAGGGTAGATCCTCAGCCTAGCGTGCTTGACAAGCAGATATCAGATGCAATCATTGAGGATACGCAAAAGCCACTAGTGCCCAAGAATCCTTTGATTTCCCAAGTGGATACTAAGCATCATAGGCACAACATTGCTTATGGCAAGGCTAAATGCTCAACAAAGCAAATGGCAGAATCATCTAACAGCCACCACGAGTAAATCTTCCAGCTGGTGTCAAAGCCACTTAGGAGTTCCAAGTCTCCTACACCCTCTTTTCCTAAACGGACACATGAAGCACAACAATAGTTGTCAAGTGTAGCTGCTCAATCCCAATCTCTATCTCCATCTAAGCTTCCAAATGTCCAAGAGGTGGGACATGACACCACCTGTAACTCTCGGCCCAAGGATATGCCTGTGCAATCTGTTGTGACTAGATCAACTGAGGCTCGATTTGCACAAGTGAATGCTCAAAGGGAAACAAAAGACACAACCACTTTCGATCAGGTGAGGACCTGATATTGCAATCTACTAACAATAGCCAGTCCACTGAACTAGCTGCTACTACTTCACAACAATCACTGCCTTTGGCGTGACGACACCCCTTGCAGAATACGTCCTTAGAAATTCACCTATGGAAGAGGTGTCGCAACCAACATCCTTGACACATCTAGCACTTCCAAAGCACCTAAATCCTAGGCTTGAGGAGAAATCTCTCAAAGAGGTGGCCAAGGAAAGGGTACATCTGACCAATCAACCTAGCAAGGCTATTCAGCAGGCCGCAACCATGCCCCATGAGGACATACTAGAGAAAGAGAGTGCTACGGCCCAGCCAAGCACATCAACGATTGACCTGGTTTAGGGTCCTGAGTCCTTAAAGGAGACACTGCAATTGCCCAAGAAAAAGAGGACAAAACAATGGAAACAACAATAGTTGCAAGTGGTGGTAGACACCAATAAGATCGAGACCAAGAGCACTGAAGAGCTGAGGAATAAAACATCAAGCCCATCCACCCACCAATGAACCCATTGCCATCTCTCCTAATAGCGGTGAAACCTCAAATGCATCCATGAGTTTTGATAAGTCAGAGCAACCCTTACCATCAACGGTTGCTTGCAACACTCAATCCACTGACAACAGAACTCGCATTGACCAATCAAGAGTGGATACAACACTGTCACAACAAGGTGACAAGACTATACCGGTCACATCCAAGGAGAACCATGACACAATAGCAGTAAGGCCTTAGGAGAAACATGGAAACCTCAAGGACATAAGCAATCCTAGAGTTGACCAATCTTGCTCATCTAGGCCTAAGCCCCCAGCTATGCTAAAGCCTAGGGAAACTCCTAGAACCTTGCATGAGATAGCAACCGAGCAAGCCCTCATTGAACATAAAAGTGTCGCAGAATGATTAACTAAGTTGGAAGCTAAACTCAAAGTATTCACACATGTCTACATCCTTGCGGACATGGGTGCATTCCCCAAGAAGCAACTTGGGGAATACTTGCCATTTTCCCTATCTCGGGAAGAGCAAGAACATCTTGACGAGCACTATGACAGGCTCTTGCATGAACGCATGCGGCTCACCTCTGACGAGGAAGCCGAGGAACTATGCTTAACTATAACATTCAATGATGTGCTCTGCCAACCAAATCTCTTAAAGATAGAACAACTAAAGTGACAATTAGAGGGTCGAAGTCAATTTGAAACACGTTGGTTTGAAAACTGCGTTGCAATGGTCAAACTAGAAGCCTAGATTATGAAAGTCTCAGAGGAGTGATTGGCTAAATGGCATTCTCAAAGAGACCCAACCTATGTGGCGCCGACTTCTTTTAGAGTATTGACCTCCATTCGGGGAATGGACTTAGTCGAAACTAGCTAAGAGAACTCTCTGATTGATAAGGTTCTCACTGAGGAGGAGTTACATGTTGCTAGTAGACTTGGACAAGGTACCATGTTACTCGATGTTGCAAAGTATCTATTGTTATTGAGTAAGCTGCCACGAGTACTGGATGCATGTGCCACACTCCAGCACAATCCTGAGTTCTACAATTGGTTTTTATCCTCACGAAGTGACATGGATTCGTAAATATATACATAAATGAACAATGAGTGTTGTGACCTTGTATAGATAATATCAACACGCACAAGCAATGATAATCAAGCGCAAGGAGCTTCTCAATTCCTCCTCTCACCACACATCTAGAAGTCGTGTGACCATTCTCGCCTCCAGGTGGAGGGTATGCAACCCTCATTACTACCATATGAAGCCTTGACCAACATCTTTGATGGCGTAGACGAGGCACTGTCCCCTTCTATACACCTTTTTCCTTTTCGGTCTATCCTTCCAGGGATGAGCCCTGCTCCACTCCGTGACAACCACTCTATGCAACTTAGCATAAGCCAAGATCTGCTATAGCTATAATATGCTCCGTAGTTGAAGCATGATGAATATCATCAGTGGGGCCGTCCCTTTACAACAAATATTGCATGCCTCACCTCACCCCTTCTCGTCATATGCACTTGATAACCCACTGTATAATCCCTTCCCTGCGAATAGTTTTATCCTGCCTCAGGGCCTAACCCTTGGTTAACATTTTGGAGGTCCCCCTACGGTAGTAGTCATGGACCACATAGTGCAACTGGCCTGCAAGGAATCTCTCCGCCGTCGGAGGGAGCAAAAGGCACTAGCGCCCCCACCAGAATGCTATGTGCCTACTCTAAAGAGGTACTCATTGAAAAGAGGCCCCAAATAGGACCGCCTAGGATGCATGTCAAAAACTCCCCAAGCCAAGAGGATGAGGACTCAAGGGAGCACACGGGGTGTGGTAAAACTGGCCGTGCAGGCCCCCACTAGATGCTTGGGCACCAGGTACTCAAAAGAGGAGAGGGTAGCTCGAGACAAGCAGGAATTTGATGCATTGTTTAAAAGCATTCTTGAAATAGGTGCGGCCAGGGACTACACCATTTGGGTCCCGACCGATATCTTCCCCGCCCAGCCTCACAGGAGCCCCTCACCAGCACAGCCCCAGTCGCTCTACCACCCGGACTCACCCTGCCTCATACAAATAGAGTAGCCCCTATGATGTATAAGCTGCTTAACAAAGGCCATCCTGCCATAACTTTTTGTCTTTAAATGGTTAAAGGGGCAGGCTCCCCATCTGTATACACTTCCCTTATCTACTGCTAATATATGCCACGTCTTTAACAAGCACCGAAATATGCATCGCAGTCAGCATCATAGAATTTTGATAAAGTAATATCTTGTCGTGATTGCATCTATTCGTTGTACTTGATGCATGCGACTTGCATATACTCACATGAAGTGACAAGTGGATGTAGGACGACGTAGGTCTTTGTGCAAAAGTGTTCAATGCCCAAGTTGCCACAAGATCACCAACTTCACAAGAGCCATGATGGAAGCCTCATAGTCGGAAGCAAAAATCACCGTTGCGATCGCCCACATCGCATGGCCCAAAGCATGATCAGTAGCCACTTTCTCTTTCTAGATCAAACTCTATACCTGGCACTCATGGCAGTTGTTACCTCAATTGTACCAACATCGCACATTACAAAGAGGTTTTACAAAATCTCCAGTGTAGCTCCCCATCTCAATGACGGTTTCTCTAGTAACAAGGCTAGGGCACAATCATCGTTGTAATATCCATTTCCAGAGCCTTCGAATCTCGACATTTTCCAACCCATGGAAAGGCTGTGGCCTCAACGTATTGCAATGGTTGTACTCATGTTATTCTTTATTTTAGAAGAAGAAGAAGAAGAAGAAGAAGAAGAAGAAGAAGAAGAAGAAGAAGAAGAAGAAGAAGAAAAGGTGAGAAAGAAAAGAAAAGAAGAAAAAGAAGAAAAAAAAAGCGCACTCACAATCACAATATGACACCTAGGGGTCCTCAAATTCGGTACACCCAGTGACCTTGGTTGGGTAACTCCATCCCTTGTTCCCTAGCCCTCTAAACATCCCCCACAATTGGTCAGGGCACATCAAGGGTATGACATACCTAGAGAGCTTGTCTTGCCTATGGTTAGACCTATCACCCTGACCCATTTGCACGATTCCTTTTTGCACTCTACCTTAGTATCATTGCAATCGATCGTGGTAAGCACTGCATGAATGGCCATGAAAAGTACACCATACTCATCGAGCAAGCCCGATAGCTACCAACTTCTGAAAGCTCGGTGTCAATGTGTTTAATTATGCTACATCGTGTTGTCACAACACAAAGGATGTCTCATACACCTTTATATGTACTTCTCCTCAATATGGACAACTTTGGTTCATCTACACATTGTTACGAGGAACCAGATCTGTGGTCTTCTAACTACGTAATATCTAAGTATGCACGAGCACTCACATCATATCTACATTGAAATATATACACAATTTGGATCCTCAAGTGCAGGACAATACTCTCAGCTTTCTTAGAGTTCGACGTGCCTCCCAAACTAATTGAACTACGTCTTGTGCACGATAAAGAAGACTAGCACTACCCCAAGGGAGAGACCATATATGAGAGGTTTTCAATTGCAGGTATTGAAGACTCCAACGAAAGTGTCATTCACTCTTCATCGACACTTAACTCTGAATTCTTATCCTTATCATCCTGCAAGCCCGCCAAGAATCTTTATGTGCAGAATCCCCAAAAACCAATACCGGTGCCAGCCCAGCGCAATTCCCAATAGCGAACAGCCCTAACCCCAACTCCAACCACCCTACCACCAGCCACCCACGCCAACAATGTGGCCCCAAAAACCTTCATTTTCCCACCACTAGAAATCCTCCAAGGCAACCATAGACGTCCTTGCCACCCGCATCTTCGGTCCATGCTAAAGCCTGTAAGCTACGACTCTGAGTGCCATGGGACTAGCACTCGTCTTGGAGGGGGATAATATTAACCCCAAATGAACAAGGTGGAAAATCTGGAAAATCTAAAGCAGAAGACAAGGCTAAGGAAAAAGTGAAATAGAAGACGAAGGCGCTCCAAGAAGAATCTGGAAACACAAGAAGTGTAGAAAAGTCCTAAATCAAGGAAAAAGATGCATGAGAAAAAGCACAAGTCTATACTGTTGTAAAAAAGCGCAAGGTGCATCATGATTTATTTTAAGAGTGCCGAGCTCTCACCCCTGCAATTTGTAAATGTAGACAGGAGGTGGAAAGAAAGCTAGGAAGATAGGAGGACAATGGGAAAAAGGGCCTAGGCCACGACCGGCCATGTAAAAAAGGGGATAAGGGGATGACCGCCCAAAAGGGATTTAGGGTTTTGTATATAAAGTTGAAAAGTGAATGAGAAGCTCATTCTTGTGTGTGGCCAAAAGTGGGTCTCTTCTTCTTCTTCTTCTTCTTGCTTGCTTGAGCTTGTGCTTGAGAGAGGGTGTGAGGGAGTGAGTGTGTGAGGGTGAGGGACCGGGGAGGAGAAGCTCTCCATCTTCTCCTCTCTTCTTATTTTCTCTTCTCTTATCTTGTCTTGCTCGCGGCAATGGAGCTTGGAGTGTGGAGCTTGAGGATGGAGCTTGCACTTGGAAAGTGGAGCTACCGAAGTGCACGGGAGAGGAGGTAACTTGATCAGCATGAAGGTAAGCTCACTACACCCATAGATATTGATGGCACATCGGCTATGTGAGAGGTAGCCATTAGTGCTCGGCTTGGAACGCTTGAAACAATAAGCGGTCCGTGGCTCTTGGTGGTTGAGCGAGAGCTCCCACATTTGCTCTCTTGCTCCATTTGCCATAGCTCTTGCTTCCACTTGTGTGCTTTCGCTCAGGCTCTACCTTCTAACCAGTATAATAGTCAACCATTCAAGGAGCTTCTTCATCCTTTACTTTAGCCCAAATTTAAAGCTTCAACTCAAGGTTTCATGGTAGCCATTGTTTCTTTCTCTCAAGGTATGCATTGAGTTTTTTCTTCTTCCAGCTTGTTCTAGCTTGCTCCATGCCTGTTGAGCAGCTTCCTAAGGCTTAGTTAAGCCTTGTTAGTGGTTATTAAGGTGAGATGCAGCCATTTTATCTATTTTGAGTGGATGTAGAGCATGGTATAGATGTTGTGGATAGTTATGGTACCTTGACAACACTGTTGTATTTTGGCCATAACTTTTGCGTACAATATTAGATTTAGGGATTCTATAACCAGAAACAAAGAGCATGATGAGAGCTACAGATCTATGCACTCATAAGTTCATTTTGTTTAGTTTTCTATTTTGTGTTTTACATAGAACAAAATATATTTTGTTTGGACAATAAACAATAAATTCCATAATGCACGTTTGATTCTTTAGGGATGCTATTTTGGTATTGGATGGTATGGTTATGCTTTTGGGACTGACTTGAGCTTGAAATAGCTTAGATTTCACTTTCATTTCAATGTTGTAATAACATGACAACAAGAATTTATTAGTGAAAAGATTATGCCTAATGCTCATCGATGCTTTATAGAATACTCAATGGATGTAACACTACTTTGGTTGTTATGTATACTTCATGCTATGTTATGGCATGCTTTTGAGCGAAGATTTAGGCTATGTTACATTGATCTTTGCTGTGATTACATACCTTGGTTACTTTAGTGGCTTATGCAGTTATGGGTTTGGAGAATCTATTGGGTTTTATGCTCCCAACTTTTGCTTTGTGTATCTTAGATACTTTCTTCTTTTGTAGCATTCACCACTTAGTGGAGATGTGAAGTAATAAGTATTGACTCCTCATAGGCTTGGGTCCACATCTTTGACAAGCATCGGAGCTTTTGATGCATTGCTTGCAATCTAGAACAAACTGGTGTACCAAAGACTAGACAATAAGATTTTGAAAGTAGTATCATGAGCTAAGAAGTGGTTACCTTACCTCTAGGATTAGAATGGGTGTATGAAACAAGATCTTCAACTTCATGGGGGTGCACACATCTTCAAAGAACCATGTCTAGACCTCAGTAGCAAAGTTGTCCTCCACATAAATGATATGGATGCCTCTTGATGAGTAGAAGATGATGCTTGTCTCTTATGGAAGCCTGATGCAAAAAGGAGCCATGTGCCAATAAGTTTGTGATATCCTCCAACCAAGTCCACTCGGAAAAGTGAGAAAGCAATCATGAAGAGCTTACTATATGGAAAATCAAGATCGAGATCTTTGGATATGATGGTGCCTCTCTGCTTGTGATGCAACTAAGTTGGTCAGTCATATTATGATGTTTTCCTAGATGGATCTATAACTCAAAATCAAACTCCTACAGAAGTAGCAACCATCTCCAAACATGATGAGAAAGTTGAGATCTATTAAGCAAATATTTTAAATCTTGATAATCTAAAATAATGACAAAGCATGTTCCTACAAGATGATATTGACATTTCATACAATCATAAAAAATAGCCAATGCTTCCTACTCAGTTCTGGAGTAATTTGTTTCGGCTTGTTAAGCAAAGGACTACCATAGTAGACATGGCAATTGATGTTGGCTAAGAAATTAGGATGTGTGAGGGTGGCTCCTATTGCTATAAAGCTTGCATCTATGTGGACATGGAAGGTCTTGGTCCAATCAAGGATGATTAAGATGGGTGCTTGAGTAAGGTGGGTGTCTAAGATACTTGAAGGCTTCATCAACCTAAGAAGACCACTCGAAAGGGATGCAAAGGACTAAGGATTCTAGAAAGAGGATGGGCAATGTATGCATATAGGTTAATGAATCATTGAAAATATCTAATGTGACATAGAAATGAATGAATTGCCTTGGTTGATCTTGGGATATGCATCTTTACTATGGCAATTATTTTATCTAGATTTGGGGCAAGGCCATAAGTTGAAACATTGTAGCCAAGAAAGGCTCCTATGGTTACAAGGAAGTGGCACTTACCTAGATTGAGTTTTAGCCCCCTTTTATTTGCATTGCTCAAATAAATTTTCAAGTTAGTAAAGATGTAACTCCAAGATTTCTAGCAACATCACTCCTTTCTCACCTAAGGCAATAGAAAAATGATCCAAAAATATTCAAAGAAAAGCATTAATGAATGGATAGAAGTTTGCCATCTCACGTCCCACTAGAAGGTTATGGGAGCTTTTTTCAGCCCAAAAGTAAGCTTTTATATTGGAATGTTCCCCATTATGTGACAAAGGCAGTCTTTGCTCGATCATCTAAATGTATGTCTACCTAATTGTAGTTGTTGAACCATCCATGAATTTGTAAAGAGTGTGACCAGCCACATCTCCCAATACTCCATCAATGTAAGGTAAGGGAAAACCATCTAATAATGGCCTTGTTGGGAAGGGAATTCCCATAACCATGCTACTAGAAAGATGGTTTTGGGACTCTCATGTTGCTAATGACATATTCTCAGAATGTGTCTTGGAAGCATTCCAACTCCAATAGTTGACCTTATTCTAATGCCTATATGAGACATGTTGGATCATGGATAAGGGTATCGTCAATCTTTTGTGTTGCAGTGGTGTGTGTGTAACCAATTGTTGACCATATTTTAAATGTGTGTTGTTATAATAAGATGGGAAGAGTAGTGCTTTGAGATGGAGTCCTACCATTGCAACACAATATAACTTGGAATTTATGTTGAATAAAGAATGTGGCAATTCATCTTCATATGGTGTGGCTAGCTACTACAATAGCTTTACTAGATATCAAAGATAATTGCAAGTTGGAATGAATGTGGGATCTAGATACTTGATAAACTTCCTAACAAAGCTACCAAAGGATGGTTTGAGATGCTTGGGCTAAAACAAGTAGAATATTCTAGGTATTTTAGGGATTTTTGGAAATTTACATATTTTATGAAACTAGCCATCATAATTTCTACCATGTCTCTTTGGGTAGGGACAATGAAGCACATCATAGTCTCTATCATGTCTCTTTGAATAGGGAAATGAAGCACATTAGGCCATTCATTAGGAGGTGAATAACAAAAGGCAATAGAAGCGCAACATGCTCATCTGCCTCAATATTAGTGTATCGCCATTGTGGCTACCTTATCTACGCTTCTTTGGAATTAAATCCAAGGGACATTCTTATGTTCCCTTAGAGATTAGATGCTTCATAAAAGGCTTCCATATCCTATTGATTGAGCCATTTCTTTGCAATGCTCTCCCCTTTCCTATAATGAGTTATTGAATTGTATTCAAGGGTAAGGCTTTTCTATACCTTGGCTCTTCATAGACATTAAAATAAAATGTTATTGCAATCTCTATCTTGTACTTCTTGTGGTACTAGCACAAAATTTCCTGTAGATTCTCCCCTTGATCTTCTAGGGTTGAAATTTCTAGCAAAAGATTAGTCACCTTCTATGTTTGAGGTTGTAGAAGTTTAAAGATGTTGCCATAGCTCTTTTGGGTGTTAAAGGCCACTTCCATTACTTGTGAGCTTCATTGTTCTCCTTCAATTCCTTCTAAGGGTGCATCGAAATCCAATGGCTCCACATATTTTATTGTTCAATTTAGGCTTTGAAATTTTTTAGTAGAGTAGGATTTCCCTTCAAGAGTGTCCCCATTTGAATCATTACATTTTTAGATACTAGATTCACAATGACATATAGATCTACTTCACTACATTGGAAATATTTATGTCTTATGTCATGGCTGTACCTTGGGATTGGCATGTTTTAGTTATCATATTGTTTATTGGTCTCGTAGAGATATGTGTGCCTATGGGGATGGATGAGGGTGTCGTCTTGGATCAGTCAATTACACACATGTTATGTGTGGCTCCCAACTTTATACCTCAACTTGTATTTCCCTAATCCACCTTTTTATATTGTCAATAACATTGAGTTATTACTCAACATCAAGATACTCACCTACTTTCATTATAGCCATCTTTTTAATAAGTGGTGTGGTGGTGCACCCTTGGCACTTATGATGGGGAAATCTTTGTTAGGCAACATAAAAATTCCCTAGGTTTTTAAGGCAATCTTAGCTTCAGTATGCTTCCTTCTTGCCTTACACCCTAGTGATGGAATTTGATGTATTTGTTATTGATCATTACTACTCCAAAAAGATTCAGAGGCATTCATGGAACAATTGCCTTACTTTTGCTTGCCTTCCACTAAGGGCGATCAAAAGTACATGTGAGTGATGCTATACTCGTGACACTACTAATCCATGTTATTGTCCTTAAGAGATTTTCACTTATATGGGCATTTCATGGATACATAACTTACTTATTTGTAATCCAACATTCAATGGCTTCTCATAATTGGATTTTCCCTCTCCTTGGACCGCATCCTAGTATCATCACAAGAATAGGGTGATAGTTTATAAGAACTATGTTGCCCTCTTCATTATGTGTGACATAGGGCTTGGTATACTCCTCTTCCTTAATGGGTTCCTTGATGTAATGTATAGAAGCATCATTGGGAAGGTAAGTGACAATAGGCCCTAAAGGTCTTGATACACCTAATGGTTTAATCTCAAGCCTTTGAGCTACTGGTTTTTCCTTGGGTGGCACATCCCATTTTAAATATCGTATTCTTTGGTAGTATGGACCTTGGTTTTGCTGTTAATATCTAAGGTCCTCATAAGGAGCTAGGTGAGGGAGCCTTCTTAAGGCTTGATAGTATGTGTCCTCATGCCCCAAAACACCCATAGTCTCATCACACATTTGAGAAGGTCTAGGACATTTAGATGGTAGATGATCACCTCCTCAAAACACACATTGCACATCTTATCAATAGGGTTGTTGCAGTTGCTTTAGGACTTTTTCAAACTTAAGAGCTACAACTATTGCACTTGAAGGCAATGAGGAGGTTTTGTGTCATGTTGGGGTAAAGGCAGATGTCAAAGAGTGATCACCACTTGTATAAGTACACATTGTACAATCGTAAATAAGTAAAGATAATAAAGGATAAGGATACCACCACTCATGTACCCACATAACTCTCTCTCTCTCTCTCTCTCTCTCTCTCTCTCTCTCTCTCTCTCTCTCTCTCTCTCTCTCTCTCTCTCTCTCTCTCTCTCTCTCTCTCTCTCTCTCTCTCTCTCTCTCTCTCACTCTATATATATATATATATATAGCTTCTACCTCACGTCCGATTTTTGTGTATCTCTTAAGTAGTATCAAAGCAGCATTCGTGGGTGCTTGTCCAAAGAATAAGGAGCATGAAGAGTGTGTTAGATATGATCAATGCCCCACCCTCATTAGGTGCTACCAATGATCCATGGTGCTCAAAGTTGTAAGGCCCCCATTATGAGGAGAAGCCAAGTGTGAGCCCGGACATTGGTGGGGTCCTGATTTGTATATCAGATGAGGTCTATGTGACCGGATGGCAAAAAGGTGACCATTGTGGATCTAATCTTTGGGTTAGACAGAGTGGTTAAGCTGGTAGCAACTCGAGGCGCATTGCATCGAGTTGCGGTGTAAGGGAGTTAAAAGGGGCCCCTATTGTGGGGTCCGGGGGCCGCGGAAGCGGCCCCTGGCTGGGGGGTCCTAGGGGGGCCAGTGGCCCCCTTGGCGGGGGTCCGGGGGCAGCGCCCCCGGCACGATGGTAAAGGGAATATTCCTTGGAATATTCCCTGGCCGACTAGTGGAGGCTCATATGGTAGGTCGGTCAGCAGGCCAACCTAATGACCTTCGCAGGCTATAAAAGCAAAACCCCTTCGCAGCCATCATTGACTCATCTTTCACCCAGTCAGAGTTGTTGTTCCAGCTAGCCTTAAGCTCTTCACCTATCTTCTGTCTAGATCACCATCTAAGCTTCACACAGTGGAAGCGCACGGGTGGACAGAGCCATCTTTGTATCAGCTGTTTGGAGTTAAAGAATTTACTGATTCTCCTCTTATCTGTTGTGTACTCTCTATCTCTTTCTCAGATTCTGTTCGCTGCGCCGTGTAATATTTTATAGAGTGGATCTTCATTTTGTAAAGCTTGAGGACTTGAGCTTTTTCTACCATATTTGTTGTCTATATCTTGATAGAGGTACTTTTCTCAATATGGATATCTATATTTAAGGAAAATAGGTATTTTGGATCAAGGAGCAATTGATGCTAAATTTGGCAGCTCTAATAGCCTAATTTAGTTGCATTTAGGTAGCCATTAGTGGAGTAATAGTCTAGAAAGAGACTTAGTTATGATCACTTATGTATCTTTGGCTATGAAGCATTTGTGCATATACCTAAGAATAAGAAGAGTAAGCTTGATCCTAAGTCCAAGAAGTATATCTTTCTTGGATATGGGGCATCAAGAGAAATGAGCTATTGCTTATAGGATCCTAAATCTAAGAGAGTATACATCCATGATGTTATTTTTAGTGAGGATAAGATGCATAGGCCCATAAACTCACTTCAAATCCACATGGTAGTATTCCATGAGGATGGATGGTCATCACATGAGTAGTATGTATGGCCTATTCCACATGGTGCAAGGCTTGCATAGCTAGCTAATGCTAAGGTGAGAATGCTACATGCAAGTGGATAATATCATGTTTTACAAGATGGATAGGTGGGATGGCCACTATATGCTCTTGTTGAGCCATTTTTATGACAATCTACAAAGGTCACTAGACCATCGAATACATATAGTCTATCTTTAAACCATATCATGGATACAAATAGATATATGCTCCCATTGAGCTAGTTTTACAATAGTCTATGAGGGTCTTTAGACTACCAAATAGATATAATATATCTTTAGACTATGACATGGTTACAAATTGATGAGCCTTCTTGTTATGTTGATGCTATGAGACTAGGGATGATAGTCATAAGTGGAAGAAATTTATGCAATTAGAGATAGATTCTTTATTGACGAAAAATGCTACATATAAGGGAAAATATGTGACACCATGTAAGTGCATTTACAAGTTGAAGGTATCTCCATCCAATGCATTGCCTAAGTACAAGGTAAGATTGAAGGCCAAATGATTCAAAGTAAGGAGATAACATAGCATTAAACATGCTAGTGCCATTTAAGGAGACCTACATATGTTCTGTTAAATAGGGCCCCAAAATTTCTTGTATATTTGATTGAAATGATGATGGGGCATTCTTTAATTCAAACCACATCACCACATAAACAAAGGTACCCTAAGATGTGATAAAGGTGGTTTTCAGCTAATCTTTTGAAGCTAGTTGAAGCTAACTATAGCCACTAAGACCATTCAAGAAGGAATAGATTTTGTTCTATGCTACCTCATCTAGAATGCTTGTCTCTTCATGTCCCCATAGTACAAGGATAAAACATCTTTAAACTTTGTTAGGAGAACCATTAGCTCTACTCATGAAATTCTAGGTTTAGGTGAGCATTGATTTTGGTGGGGTTGGTTTCCCTAGAGCCAAGATAATATACTATATATGGTTCATCTTCTATGACTCTAGTCATTTTTATAATTGGATGTCAAACTCCATCTCATGTCAAAGAACTTCTACCACATTTAATGTAGTTATGACTGCTATGTCTACATCTTCCTCCAAGACTCCCACAACTTCAGTAGCATGTTCAGCTTCACTAGGATGAAAGGAGGTCCAAAATCAACATCGTTATCCAACTATTAATCATCTCTTCATATCCCCATAGTCCAAGGAAAAAAACATCTTTGAACTTTCTTAGGAGAGCGTCAGCTTTACACATGAAAGTATGGCTTTAGGTGAGCATTGATTTTGACAAGGTTGGTTTTCCTGGAACCACGATAATACACTATAGCTAGTTCATCTTTTATGACTCTAGTCCTTTCTATAATTTGACCTAGAACTCCATCTCCTATTCGAGAACTTCTACCACATTTGATGTTGTTATGGCTACTACATCTAGATCTTCCTCCAAATCTCCCACAATGTCAGTAGCATGTTTAGCTTCACTAGTACAAAAGGAGGTCCAAAATCCACATCCTTACCCAAGTATTGCTAGCCGATTTGAAAGACATCAATTAAGTAAAGTGATACCGAATTGGAATCAGCTATCCAAAAGTCAACTTCTCCTTTATCATCCAATCCTTTGACCATGTTCACTATCTTTGCAATCATCGGTGGCTGACATGTAGATGGTGGGGAAGGTATCTTATTGGGAGCAAACTACACTTTGTGGTGGTGTCACTTCAAAGTGAAGCAATTTTGATCCCAATTGTGACTAACTCACATTTGTTGAAGGCAAGGGCATCCCAAAAAGAAGTGATAATCTTTGCTTACTTGATCCTTATTTAAAACCACCATGAAAACCAAAAAAGGAATACTTTCCACTTGAATAAACATGAAGCAAAGCACTCTCGCTAGTCAAAACCCATTACTAATTTACCATCCAAACAAGAAATGGGGTTGGTTTCCATTTCATCAACCTAGATTCTTTACAAGTGGCCACCATTATTATATTAACTCTAGAGCCATTTTCCAACAATAAATCAGCAATCCTATGACATTGGAACTGTATTGAAATCATGGAAATACTAAGTTCAAATAGAGATCTACTAGGTAGCACTAGTGCACCCTAAGGTTTCTTTAGTTCTTTTGATAGAACCACCACTATCATGGGCTTACCACCTTTGGCATCAAAAGAGTAGTTTGATTAAGTTGTAGAACCTTGAGAAGATGATCCCAAAAAGTTGGAAGTAAATCTAGGACTTGATCTAAGGGAATACTAATAGAATAAGGTGGAATAGCAGATTTTGGTGGGACTTGTCCTTCCACAACAAGCCATAATCCTCAGACTAATTCTGCCAAATTTTCACTAGAAATGGAATATCTTGTAGACTAAAATAGTGGACTGGAGCCACTTTGGACCACTCTACCACTTGGTGCCAAATTGCTTCTTCTTGACCCGCCCAAGAAATTATTGTCAGTTTGTTTGGTGTTGACTCCACTCTTTCCCAAAATGCAATCATATTCATAGCTATATCAATGTTTCCTAAATAATTGAGGGGCTTCTTAGCCACACTGGCCCTACCCCTTGACCATCTTGGACCATGCCAAGAGCAAGGGTGGTCCTCAACCACCCTAGTAGTGTCCTTAACCATCCTAGCCCATGCCAAGGGAAAGGATATCCTATTAAGCATAAGAGACTACTAATGTAAATACCCCAAATGGCCCTAGGGAATTCTAGTTGACAAGTGCATTCATCCTCATGCCTTGCCAACCCCCTATAGGGGCAATCAAATTGTGCCTATTATATTGTATTATGAGTTGAGGTTTTTCAAATATCACAACATCCTTGTTGAGATCACAATCTATTGCTACCAGGTGACTCGAATTATTGCACTTTGGAGCACCAAAGGGTCTTCATAACATGTTTACAAGTACTGTCTAAGGATTTCTTGCCCTTGTCCTTTGTTTTGGACTTTGAGGGCTCCTTTTCATCATCCTCATATGAATCCTCCTTGTCACTACTACAAGTTTTTTGGCATTTTTTAGGAGATTTGAGAGATTTCTTGAACCTCTTGCTAGGACCACCCATCAAGGTGTGTTCCACTCTAAGTATTGCCTTAACAAAATTATTTAGATCATGATTGGCTAAATCTTCAATAGAGGCAGAGCTATCTATAAAGTATGAGACAAAGCCCAAACATAAATAGAATGAAGCATTTCAATAGTAGGCTTATAATTGCTCATCCATTGGAGCAAAACATAGAACCAAGCCATATAAGTTTGAATAGTTTGAACATCTTGATCACCTTGTTTTAAGCTCCACAAATGTATCAGTTTTTGAGGGTCAGTATGATCATATTGAAATTTGACTTAGATAAGTCACTTTAACATCCACATAAGTGTTCCATCCTTGTTCTTCCACCAACCATCCAACAATGTCCTTCCACATGGTGGTTTCAATCAAGAAGAGGCTAACTTTGCTAATCTAGTATCCTTAATTATTTGTTGACACTTCTCTTTTCCAATCACCCCAACTACTCTTCTTAGAGAAGAAAGATGTCAGTGAGTAGTAATTCTTTAAACCTTACCACATGCAAGTAAGTGCCTAATGCAAAATCGAAGATGAGGGCATAAATCTAAGAAAATGAAATGTTCTTCTTACAAAGGATTATGTGCAAATATCCAAACAATTTGAATGTTGACATGTAATGGCATTCCATACAATAGGTGGATAACTCAATACCTTACAGGCCATCGGACACGACTTGAATAAAATGCATCAAACTCTTTGTGCAAGCCATGCAAAAAACACAATGGTCCCTTCCTCAACCAATCCAATGTTTTGAAGAGAATTCAGAATCCCAAAATATACCCCATAGACACCACAAGTCTTAAAGGGGATTAACAAGTCTCTTTCACTACAAAAAAGGTTGGCAAATATACACAATGCTAAAAAAAGTTGGCAATCTATAGATTTAATTACTGTCCAAATCTCCCTTGTTGAGAAAGACAAGCCACAATGGTGCACAAGTCGGATGCTATATGCGCGTGTAGTGAATGCCGGAAGGTCCCCAAGAACAAAGAACTCTACAAAAGCTTCATAAAGGCAAAAAGAGATTTTGCATGACAAGAGATAAGAATACCAATTGGGTGCAATCTCCCCCCATGCCTTGTGTGAGCACTTCACAATGCATATATTTATAGATTTATTAATCTCCAAGCTAAAAAATAGCCCAATTTACAATTAGCATGCTTTTGGCTATTGTGTTTGCTTTTGCCCAAATAAAGAGTAAAGCATTTGGGTGTTTAAAAGTTGGGATGTGTGCCCAAACACAATGTCAAATAATGAAATATTTAAAGCGAGCGCCTATGCATGTATCAAATAATAAATATTTGTCAAGTGCTTTAATAAATAAGCGTGCATAATTAAATATTTGTTAAGTGCTTTAATAAATAAGCACGCCTAATTAAATATTGATGCCACACCTTTAATGATAAGGCACATGCCCATCAAAATAATAATTCTTCTAGGTAATCTGAATACACGCCATCGCACGGTGCTTCCCAATGCCACCGCTACATGCTCTACATATCAACTAAAGCATTCACAATTGTTAGAAAATAATAAGATAAAACCCACAAAAGTGAATACCTAACAGTGTTCAGCTACAAAATAATAAAATAGGTTGGAACTTTGTCCTAATCTTAATTTAATTCGAGTATACTCTAAACTCATAAATGTCCATTACTTTAATATGTATTTTACGAGATCACCTGCTATGGAATCACCCATGTGCACATTAAATAATCTGACGCCCAAAAAGGAGAGGCATCCCTGTCAATTTCTCGCACAAGGAATCTACCTTGTGTACGAGCATTGGCAAATAAATATAGTTTTACGGAATCCACTGTGGAATATGCATCCTGGCATCATACCCCCAGGGTAGGATAGCAATTGTCCTCAATTGCTATTAGCTCAATGTGGAGCGAGCATCGAGGGGTAAGTACTTAGGTTGTGGGCGTGCAACCATTGGGCCTCTTCAACTAGATGATTTTTAAAGTTAACCAAATATCTAGAATATCTACGGCTAGTTCTAGTGGTCATAAAGCCAGTGTCTAGAATAGTTTCAGGTTCAAGGATTTCAGTTTCTTCTTCTAACAAAGGAGGGTTTTCATAGACATGGTGGACATGTAATTGGCCTCTAAAAGGTCGTAACAAACTGATATAAAAAGTATTATGTATCTTCCAGTTTTGGGGTATTTCTAATTTAAATGCATTGTCATTTATCTTGTGAGTTATTTTGAAAGGTCCATAAAATCTAGGTGCTAACTTAACAACATGGTGTTTCTCAGCACTTTGCAATCTTCTCTTTTTAATGCATAACTATACATAATCATCAACATTGAAACTTGTGGCTTTTCTTTTCTTATTAGCTTCTTTAGTGTATCATTGCTGGGCTTTCGCAATCATGTCTTTAACTTAATAAAAAATAGTAGCATGTGTATTGGCAATATTATCAGCAGCTTTAACTTTGTTCGACAATGACGTAACAGGTGTAGGCAATCTATGTCCATAAATGATTTCAAAATGTGCTTTTTGAGTAGCTATGTGGGGTGTATTATTGTATGCAAATTGAAGTAGATGCAAGTGTGTGTCCCATGTTTGTGGTTTTGAAATTGTGTATGCACTCAAAATATCTAGAATTGTAGTGTTAGTAGTTTCTGTTTGCCCATTGGTTTCAAGATGGAATGCATATGAGAAATCAATCTTAGTATCCAAATTAGCAAACAAAGTAGTCTAAAAATTATTACAGAATCTAGAATCACAATCAGAAATAATAAGTTTTGGCAAACCATGGTTAGTGAAAACAATCTTCAAAAACAATTGTGCAACTTGAGATGCAGTTAATGTTTTCTTGCATGGTAGAAAATATGCTTGTTTGCTAAATTGATCTACTATAGTCCAAATCATATCATGATTAACTTGTGTATTAGGCAAAACTAGTTATGAAATCCATTGAAACATATTTCCATGGATGTTCAAGAATTGGTAAAGGCATTAACAAACCATATTGCTTACCATGGTGTCGCTTGACTCTTTGACAAATTAAACACTCAAAATTAAAGTTGGAAACATCAGATTCCATTTGTGGCCAGTAAAAATATTCAACCAATGTCCTTAAAGTGGAATTAATACCTTTACGGCCTTGATATTGAGAACAATGAATTTCATGCAACACAAATTATCTAAATTGAACAATGACACACAATCTTTTCTCATAAAACATAAATCCATCAGAATAAGACAAAGAATTAATTGGAATCTAGTTATTAGCAACTAATTTATTCCAATCAGCTTGCAAACGAGGGAGTTTAGTTTATATGACTTTGAGAAATTTGTGGCTGACTAAGGAGATGTTTGATACTTTGTTGGTTAGTTTTGATCATAAATTCGAATCCCATTAGGTAATGTTTCCATTGACGTAAGGCTTGAACTACAGCTAATGATTCTTTATCATAGGTGGAATACTTCAATTCAGAGGTTTAAGTTTCCAACTAGAATAGGCTATGAGATGTGAATCTTGCATAAGGACAGCTCCTATTCCTAATCTGCTAGCATCAGTGACTACTAGAAAGAATGGTCAATTAAAATCAGGTAATTGTAAAACATGTGTATGTGTTAAAGCATGTTTCAATAAATCAAAAGACTTTTGTTGATTGTCAGTCCAATGATACATAACACCTTTCTTTAGCAATTTCGTCAAAGCAATCCAAACAATGAAAAATTTCTCACAAATTTTCTATAAAAGCTGGCAAGACCTAAGAAAGAACGTAACTCATGCACATTTTTAGGGATTGGCCAATTCAAATTTGCCTCTATCTTTTTAGGATCAACACGAATACCATCAAAAGAAATAATGTGACCTAAGTATTCAATTTGGATTCAACCTAAGTATTCAATTTGGGTTTGAAAATTTTCTCTCTTGTTAGGGTTAGCATATAATTGATTCTCTTTCAACAATTTGAAAACCAACAATAGATGTTCACAATGCTCATTCTCATTCTTACTGAAAACCAATATATCATTTTAAAAAATGATCACACAATTCTGATACTTAAAAAATATACGATTCATCATATGACTGAATGTTGTTGGTGTATTAGTCAAACCGAAAGGCATAACAAGAAATTCATAATGACCAAATTGAGTTCTAAATGCAGTCTTAAAAATGTCTGGTGTATCCAATCATACTTGATGATATCCAGATTTGAGATCTATCTTGCTAAAAATAGTGGCTCTTGTAGTTTATCCATGAGGTCGTCTACCCTAGGGATCGAATATCTATTCTTAACAGTGATCTTGTTTATGGCATGATAGTAATGAACATCATATAAGTATTATTTTTCTTCTTAACTAATAGAACAAGTGCACCAAAAGGAGAACTACTGGGCCTAATGAGTCGCGGTTCAACAATTCTTCAAATTGTGCTTGGATTTCTTTTTGTTCAATCTGATTCTATCTATAAGGTGCTTTACATGGTGGTTAAGTAGATGAGACTAAGTCTATTTTATGATCTTCAAGACATATAGGTGGTAAATCAGCAGCAAAACAATCTTTAAATTGTGAAAGAAATTGTGCATGCCTAGGAGGCATCTGATTTTTTTAAGCTTCAATTTCATTCACCCATACTAAGTATGATTTACTACCTTTTCTCAATGCATGTTTAGCCTGTGTGTAACTAAGCATGGGAAAATTATCAAATGTGTGCATTCCAGGTAATGTAATTACATTTGTTTTCCATTAAGATGAATTTTCATGGAATTTGTAGAATAATCTATGTTGTGATTATATTTGTGACGCCAAGGCATTCCTAAAAATATATCACTAACTTCTTGTAAAGGCACAACTAAGAAATTTCTGCACTCGATATAGTCACCAATTTTAATTTCTAAATCATGAACTTCTTGTGTATCATTGTAGCTAGTGCCTAAGAATGCAACCTTTATGCGATAATGAGTTGGAATAGTAGGTAAATTCAATTCTTTTACCAACTTTGCAGAAATAAAATCATGCTGCTTCTATCATTATGCAAAACAATCTTTTCTTGACCATGCACAAAACATTTCACCATTAATAATGAATGAGGATTTGGCATATGTGGTAAAGTATCTGAAGCATCGCCGATATCATCATCATCTTTAGTGAAGTTTGGCATATCTTCATGGTCTTCATCTTCAGTCACTCCCAAGTGATTGATTTGAACAGCTTGTTTCTTGGATTGACAATTCACCGTTAAGTATCTAAATTGATGACGCTTGTGGTAAACTATAAGCTTTGCTTTGGAAACATTATTGGTAATGGTTGAAAATTTGGGTATGTTCAGATTTGGCTGGAAAGAAGGCTTAGGGTTTGAATTTGTGTTTGATGGTAATGTAGGAGAACGAGTCTAGGGTTTACAAAAAGAAGAAGGAACAAAGCGATTTTGATTTAATCTTCGGAAGTTAGAATTAAATTACTTTGAACCAAAGTTACCATTAATTAAAAATTATTACAGTCACTTTTCTCGTCCACCAAATTTGATCTTCAATATCATGCGCTAAAGAAATCACATCCTCCAAAGTCTTTGGCTTGAACATATTCACTTCCGTATAGAAGTGACCAAGCAAACCGGACATATACTTGCACTTGTGGATTGCCTCCGAAACATCTTCAAGCATTTGAAGTTGTAGTAAGGCACTCTAGAAACACTGAGTGTATTGCGGAATGGATTCACGATCTTTTTATTGTAGAAGATCCCACTATTTGATAGCTTTTTCATGGAATTGAGATGGAAGAAAATTTTACAAAATTTCTTTTTAAAGGCCTTCCAAGTAGAGGGACAATCGACGCTCTTATGGACAACAGTCCACCATAATGATGCTCTGTCTACTAGATGGTTAGTGACGCATTTCAATTTATCTTTTTCAGTATATTGCTCTTCATGAAAATAATCATCAAACTGACTGATGAAAGAAATAAAAATTTTGCCATCACATTGTCCATTAAAGCACAGAATTTGAAATTTCTTTTACTTATCTTGGCTTCTTTCTTGAGAGATTGTGCATCGAGTGTTGCATCAATCATAAGTTGAATAACATCTTCGGGTTGCGCTCCTTCTTGATCAATAGTGAATCGTTGAAGTGTAGCCAGTTATGCTTGCAAATTTCGACGTGCTCTTCACTCTTCTTAAAGTTGCACCATAATTAGATTCAATTTTTGCTCCATAGTCAGTCCTGGCAAATCACCTTCATCCATAAAATCTTCCATGTTTTGATCGGACATCCAAGGATCTTCAAAGGTGGTCCTCTAGCTCCTGGGAGAGATCCTTCGCGATCTAATAGCACAATAGGGGGTTCTTTACCACTAGGAACATGCCTGTATCGACGGTTCTTCGCAACATAGTCTGTAGAGCCCGTTGGTTCCAGGATCTTTGCCTTCGCGTGAGAAAGTAAGCTATTGGAAGCCCTTAATCTCAACTTCGCTCTAATACCACTAGTGCACAAATCAGTGAAAGGTAGGAAGGATCGAAGCTTGCACGCGAGAGCTATGGCGAGAGATCAAGAGCAAGAAAGAGAGAGACAAGAAACGGAAACTCCAACAATCACAATGTGTGACCGAGCCTTCCTTTATTCAAATTGTCACTAAAAGAATAAAGAATAAGTGACTGTGATAGATGTCTGCCACCTGCAGTGTGCAATGGCAGGTATTGTCAGTGTCGTAATACATGAGCAGCTAGGTGGAGGTGCCTTTACCCCCAACAACCTCCCACTTAAAGGCGAATCTACCGCCAATGAGAGAGAGAGAGAGAGAGAAAAGAAAAGATAGTACAACATGTACACATGTACAACAAGATGAGGAAAAAGACCGCATCTCATCCAATGCCCATCAATCTCCTGAGGAAGGCAAAGCGCTCAGTAGTGAGGCTCTTTGTGAGAAAGTCTACAGGATTTTGCTCAGTGGTCGGAATCTTGACAAGGTCAACAGACCTATCCTCAACGATCACGCGAATAAAGTGATACCTCACCTCAATATGTTTCGTATTCGCATGGAAGACTGAATTCTTGGCCAACTGAATGGCACTCAAAGAATCCGAATGCAGTGTAGGCATAGCATTTGTCATACCAAGGTCTGCAATCAAAAGGCCTAACCAAATAGCCTCTTTGCAAGCCTCTGTGGCTGCAATATACTCAGCCTCTGTAGTAGAAAGGGCCGTACACTTTTGCACTTTGGATATCCAAGAGATAGCCCCTCTAGCATAAGTGAACACGTAGGCAGAAGTGGACTTCCTTCTATTTGCATGTCTTGCATAATCAAAGTCACTGTACCCCACGACTCCTATAGCCTAGCTGCCATAATAAAGACACATATTTGTTGTGCCTTTCAGGTACCTCATGATACCCTTCATGGCATCCCAATGTTTCTTGCCAGGTGTCCCCATATAACGTGCCACAACCCCAATTGCAAAAGCAATATCTGGACGCGTGGCTATCATGGCATACATAAGACTGCCCACGGTTGATGCATAGGGAATCTTGGCTATCTCGGCCCTCTTCTCATCTGTATGCGGACAATCGGCCCATGCAACCTTCACATGAGAAGGTAATGGACAGCTAATATGCTTAACATCCTGCATGCGGAAGCACTCAAGGACTTTACGTACGTACTCCATCTGTGACAGATAGAGGAGTCCATGAGATCTATCACGCATGATGTGCATACCAAGTATATGAGAGGCATGTCCTAGATCTTTCATCTCAAAGCTCTTCTTGAGCTGAGCCTTAAGAGCATCGAGCTCCTCATGAGCTATCCTTGCTAAAAGCATATCATCCACATAGAGTACCCAAATCAGTAAAGAACCATCATGGGCTTTCTTCGTGTACAAGCACGGATCCATAGCACTATGGCTGTAGCCCTATGACTGCATGAATGCATCAAACTTATGGTACCATTCCCTAGGTGTCTGCTTTAAGCCATATAGACTCTTCTTTAGCTTGCACACTAGGTGTTCCCTGCCAAGGTCTGCAAAGCCCTTAGGCTGCTCCAAGTAAATCTCATTATGCAAGTCCCCATGTAAAAAAGCCGTCTTGACATCCATCTGGTACAAGTCTAGGTCAAGCTATGCAACCAAGGCCAAGACTAACTATAGGGTGATCATCTTGACCACAAGAGAAAAGACTTCATCAAAGTTAACACCATGCTCCTGCTTAAAACCCTTAGCAACCAATCAAGCCTTGTATGTCGGCTTGGGGTGTCCAAGGGCACTTTTCAGCTTGTACTCCCACTTGCATGGCAAAGCCTTCTTACCTTGAGACAAGGAAACCAAATCCCAAGTCTTATTCTTATGCAATGATTCAAGCTCAGACTGTATAGCCCTCTCCCAAGAGTGACAATCACCCCTGCGCATAGCCTCATCATAAGTAAGAGACTCTCCTGCATTTGTAATCAGTCCAGAATCCATAGAGGGTGCAAAACGGTTAGGAGGTCGTCTATCTCTAGTAGAACGCCTCAACCCAGGCTCTGCTGCCTGACCAACATCCTGTTTAACATCAACATGTCTAACATTTGGGCCATGAGCATCAAGTGATGTTGCATGCTATCTAGGTGGCTCCTCTTGAAAGATAACTCTATGTACCTCAACCACTTTGTTAGGTTGCATATGCATTTTGTCCTCATGAAAGACGATATCATGGCTGCAGATCACTTTTCACGCCTGCGGATCCCATAGACGGTAACCCATCTCTCCTACATCTCCATAGCCAATGAAAATGCATTTGACACTTTTAGGATCCAACTTATCATGTTTGTCCTTATGCACATGGCAGAATGCCTCGTAGCCAAAGACACGCAAATGATCATAAGAGGGGGGTTTGCCTACCCATACCTCCTTTGCAACTTGAAAGTTAATGCCATTGCTAGTAGGCGACCTGTTAATGAGATGCACTACAGTAGTAACTGCCTCAGCCCAAAAGTGCTGCAGTAATATAGTCTGGCTAAGCATGCTACGGACCCTTTCCTGAATGGTCATATTTATGCGTTCAGCCATACCATTCTGGGGTGGGGTGTAAGGGGCGGCCAACTGACGCTTAATACCCTACTCATCACAAAACTGCTCAAAAGCACGTGATACATACTCACCCCCATTATCTGATCTTAGGCATTTCAGCCTTTTCCCGGACTGGTTTTCTGCCAATGTAAGCCAACACTGAAATGTGTCTAAGACATCGGATTTTCTCTTTATGGGATAAGCCCATACCTTACGTGAGTAATCATCTATGAAAGTAACAAAGTACTTTGCCCCACCAAGTGACTGACGGGGCATGGGCCCACATACATCTGAGTGCACAAGAGCCAAGGGCTCACCCATGCGTTTCTTACTAGACTTTTTATGCGTATTTCTAGTCTGTATGCCATACAAACAATGATCACAAGAATCAAAATGCGAAGAGTCAAAAGGCGGAAGATACTGCAAAGCACGGAGCATTTTCATTCCTTTAAGAGACATATGCCCCAAACGAGCATGCCAAAGGGATACATGGGGAATAGAACCCACAGACAAAACATGATCTAATGTAGGTCCTGATACAAGTAAGGGATAGAGGCTACTAGACTTGGCACCTCTTGCAAGTACAAGCCGGCCACGAGTAATCTTCCATGCAGAGTCTCCAAAAGACACAAAATACCCTGCATCATCAAGCTGTCTAGCTGACATAAGGCTGCGAGTCAACGCAGGTACATGGCGTACATCATGCAAAACAAAAGAGCTACCAAATGAAAATTGCAGCCTAATATCTCCAATGCCCACAATGTCAAGAGACCTATCATCACTAAGGCACATAGAACCAAACATAGTACGATAGGTATGAAACCAATCTCTACAGGGTGTCACATGAAATGACGCACCCGAATCCAAGAGCCAGCAGTACGCATACATAGAGTGTATCTCAGAAGTCTGTAAGGCATCGCATGAAGAAGCTGCAAGTTTGTAATCGTCATTTGAATCAGTGGCCTGCGTGACATTAACCTCTTCTATCTTCACACTAGACTTTGCAGGTAACTATGCTGCGCTCTGAAGAGTTTTCATGCACTTTATCTTTTCCCTTTCCCTTGCGCTTATCATCGCGCATTTTATGGCACTGTGGCCTAGTATGTCATGCTTTCCCATAATAATGACAAGTAAGATCAGACTTCCATCCACGGGACTTACTGCAACCACGTGACTTAGACCTAGACTTTTGAGAGTCCCTGCCCTTATGATCATTATCATGCCTACCATGTTTGCCACCTCTAATGGTCAATGCATGTGAAGAGCGGGAAGCATCATTGTTTCTCATGTTGATTTCCTCAATCAATAAAGCACTCTCAACATCTTTGATTTTCAGCCCATCAAGCTTGTTTGTGCATATGGCAGTACGAAAGACATCCCATGATTTAGGCAAGGTGCCAAGCAGAAACAACGGGTGCAAGTTGTCTTTAAACGCAATACCCTATGACAACAGGCTCTTCATGATAGCATGAAACTGACTGAAATGAGATGAAAGGGAGGTCCCCTCCTTCATGTGAAGGTCCATTAACTGCTTCAGTCAATACATCTGTGACGCATGACTCTGCTGTGCATAGAGCTCTTGAATCTTCTCCCATAAATCCCATGCACTCTGATTTTCATCTTCAACAACATTATGATGGACCTCTTCTGAGAGTGACAAAATAATGGTAGACTTGCATAGCTCATCAACTTTCATCCAAACATCATCATCCATATCCTCGGGTTTGACATCTTTGAAATGCAAGGGTTCAATCTGCAACTTCTGCACCAAAACCTGTCATATTTGGGACTTCCAATACCCATAGTTGGTACCATCCAACTTGGAAATGTTAAAGAGAGATGTGTCTTTCAGATGACCAGCGATATTGTCCCAAGTCAATGCAAAAAAGGCAAAATTGCATGTTGCTGTAATTAGCAGAAAATGCACTAAAACCACTGTTAAAACTGGTTGAAAGAGTGGATTTTACCAAGAGAAGCACCTGTCCACCAAATACAACCAAGATAACATCAAATAGTAAGCATTGCCCTCAAAGAAGTGCTCAAAATTTGCAAATTTCAGCTTGTTGTAATAAATGACAGAATTTAGTAAATGAGAGCTAAATGTGCTAGAAGCGGATCCCAAGTCAATCATATACTGCCAAGACCATAACTAGCATCATGTAGGCATAACATAGGCATATGACAGTCGATAAGCATGAATCCAACACCCAATCATGTCATGAAATATCTGCTAAAGTGAGTAGGCACACCCCCCAACCAACAGAGCAAAGTGTGTGTGCCACTACTAAGACTTGACACAAGTAGGTGTCAGCTCACAAGGAAAGGGACCCAAGTAAAAGAGTCAGCTCATAAGCATCGGAAGGAACCAAGACACATGAACCATGCATCATCCCAAAGGGTAGGAAATTCCAAATAGTCTCAAAAGCTCAAATAGCATAGATATTCTTGCTCTATGTCTATCAAGCATCCAAAGAGGCTCCCACTAGCACAAAAGCCGTATGTACAAGCTCAAAATCTCAAACAAGCCAAGTCAAAGTGCCAATGATAAAAGACCAAGACAATACATCAATAGTACCCAATGAGCACATCGGCTAGAGAGCATCTGTATGTAGCATCCATAAGCATGTAAGACATCCCCAATGTAGATCTCTGGCAAACCAAGTAACATCCAAGACAAAAATTCCGAACGATCAACTGTGAAGCAAAGCCTAAGATTTAGTGAGCACTCAAGCTCAACAAGTACATGGGATAATCACTGTAACATGAGCATCAAGCCGTAGGCGACAAGCAGGCATGTACCCAAAGAGCATCAACTGTCAAAGCGTATACCAATGTCAAGCATAAACCAAAGTCAATGAGTGCGGGCTGAAATAAGCTCAAGCTTTATAAAAAAAAGTATCCGGAACCAAAGACAAGATGGAAGTCGTATCCCAAAGCATCAATATCTCATTGGATAACCCAAGACATAAGGCCGAAAGCAATAGGCATAACCCAAAGCATGTAATGTAGCATCAGCCCATTGTATTACACCATACAACTGCAGTCCAAAACTATGTATTTTTAGGCCCAAATGATCATCAAAGTGATGGCAAATCAATAGCATTACAACCACCAAGCATTTGGCATGCATCCAATGGCATACGGGCATCAATGTATGCAAATAGGAGCTCCAAGTGATGAAGAAATGACTGTCGCATATCTGTAACAGACTTGCTGTTGTATACACAGCCAATAGGAGCTCAAGATCAAGGTCCAAATCCAAGTATAAGCATCAATACATTGCATTTGTCATTGCCAAGTGTGCCACAATGATGAGGAAGCTGAGCATAGCCATGATTGAATGGAGGAGCTGTTGAATAGACTTGTGGAAAACCAAGCGCAAACAACACAGATTTTGCTATAGGACCAGCTGCTCAACGTGGTGATGAAGGGGCTGAATGGGAGGCCACAAGGGTTGCCACTCAAGCCCTAGAGCAAGGGCATAGAGGCCATAGAAGGCTCAAGCCAAGATATGACACCTTCAAGCTTCAATGGGTCTTGGATATGGCTGCCCCTGCCCTACCTAACCTGTAACCAGTAGTAAAGAATGAAAAAGAAGCTTCAATACCTCTGATACAATGCCCTAAGGGTGCCCAACAATGCCTGGAAGAAGCTCGGGAAGTTGGGGAGTAACAAGAGCTCGAGGGAGTCGGCTATGGCTGTCGGTATGGAGACCCAATACGAGTAGGGAGTCGATGGGAAGCTGAGAATGCCACAAGCCACTCTGTCCTAACCTTAATTTAATTCAAGTGCACTCTAAACTCATAAACGTCCATTAATTTAATATGTATTTTATGGAATCGCCTGCTATGGAATCACCCACATGCACATTACATTAATCTGATGCCCGAAAAGGAGAGGCATCCTCGTCAACTTCTCGCACAAGGAATCCACCTTGTGTACAAGCCCAAGCAAATAAATATAGTGTTACAGAATCCACCAAAAAACCTCACCTCACGGAATCCGCTGTGGAATATGCCTCTTGGCATCACACAATGGCAAAGAAGCCTACCATCCCAAAGTTCAATGACAAGCAAGATGAGATTCATGTTTGCTTGGATCAACAATGTGGTTATTGCCCTTGCCTCCCTGTGGCAAACAAAGGGGTATAACATTCTCATGTTAAAACAAGTCTTTCTAATCACACCAATAGGAAGCCTCCAATAGGTAACTCTCTATGCAAAATTCTTGCCTTGATATGGGATCTTGGATTTCCCATACTATAGGACTCTATCCCACCATTTTGTCCAAACATACTAACTAAAAGACTATTAGGATTTTTTGGCATTGGCACATTTTGGTGTTCAATATTAAACTTTTTTTTTGTCTTCTTTAGGGGGCTTATGTCAATGTACTTTTGAGAGGACAATAATTCCAACTATGTCATAGCATTCAAGATATAGGAATGGTGATCTTTTACACATGTTGTCTTGATGATGGTTTAATATTTTACTTCTTTTTCACATCACTCTCTAATTATTATCTACATGTGTCCATTTGGACACATGCACACACACATAGCACAAATAACTAATGTTAGAATATTACAAATTTGACATATTGGATGAGGATTTTGGCAAAATAGTTCACCTTTATAAGGGCATTTTGGAAAATAGCCTTTCTTTGATAATAGTAGTTACTCCTAGCTAGCATAAGGTGAATGTAAACATTTTGGTTGCTATTATTAGGGTAAAGGCCAATGGCCTATAGTATGGTGGGCATCCCTTGTATACATACACATTGTGCAATCATATATAAGTGTAGATAATAAGGAATAAGGGTACCATTCACTTTGTACCCACATAATTCTCTTGTGTTCTTCTCTGTCAATGCTCTTGCACTCCATATCTTCTACCTCGTATCCCACCATTGCTTCTCTCTCAATTGGTATCATAGTGGCATTCAGTGTTCTTAAGAGCTCATGCTTGGAGCAAAGAGCCCAAACAGTGAAGCTTTGTACACATATTTTGATGGATTGGTTACCTTGAAAGACTTTCCACATTGGTTTATGCTCACTTTGTAGAGATTATGTGGGCTAAAATTGATCTCTGAAGGAAGCTTGCATATATTCGATAGAGGTTTTATGCTCAAAAGATAGTCGGAGTACTTAGAACAACTTACAAAAATATTCATATGCGTTTGGCATAGGTCTATTGGCTTTAAAAACTCATTGATCTCCACATGGAGGAGGGGGATTCAATATCTAATTACCTCATTGAGTTCAATACTATTTTCAACCAATCGACATCTTAGAAGATTGTCTTTCATAATTCATTGAAGGCTATGTTTGTATTAGTTACCTTACCTAAGAGTTGGGATACTTTCAAGATTGCCATTAGTAAATCTACACCCATAGGTGGTCTTACGTGTGCTAATGTTGAGAGCAATTTACTCACCAAGGATATGAATAGGAAAAACAATATAGGGTCAAGACCTCCAATGCACTTATGGTGAGAGGAAGGTCAAATGCCAAGGGAAACTTTGAGAGAGGCAAGTCAAGAAGCAAGTCATGTAGTAAAAAGAATATGAAATGCTACTTTTATAACAAAAAGGGACACATAAATAGGATTGCTTTAAATTGAAGAAATGGAAAGAGAGGATGTGTCCATCTTGAAAACAGCTATACATGCAACATTATTGGCATTGGGGATATACATTTGTCATTACCAAATGGTTCTTCTTTTGTGTTGCGGGATGTACATGTTCTAGACTTAACAAAAAGTTTGATCAATATAGGACAACTTGATGATTGTGCTTACAAAATGATCTTTGATGATCTTGTGTGGAAGATTTACAAGGGATCTCTTGTTATGGCCAAAGGGTCAAAATCTAATACTATATGTCAATCTCCATAGGAGATGGGAGAGGTTGCAAGATGATTCTCAATGGATGAGAAGGAGAGAGGCGTTTATGCGGCCATGACTTTTCAACACATTTTTCACCTAGCAGCTTGTATGATCTTGCATTATAGCCACTAGGTTGGTTCAAAACCATTGTATCTTTGATGTTCATAGTTGGGTTTTATAGGGTTTCCATTGTACTGCATATTTTGTCTTTGAAAGAGGGGGAAGGGGGGTTTCCTTTGAGGTCATTAATAGATTACTCTTTTCCTTTGAAAGAGGGGGAAGGGGGGTTTCTTTTGAGGTCGTTAATAGATTACTCTTTTTATTTGAAAAAAAGGAACCATATGTATTCTAACTCTTCAAGGTAGTGTCTAAATGATCAAAGACAAGCGTAAAACAAAAGCTTGAGTTATGTGATCATCCTTTATCTTTGTTTTGCAGCAATATAGATAAGTTATCATCATTTGTGGAGATTGCCTACAAATAATCATAATGCTTCCCAACATGAGTTAGTAGTTACTCTCCCTTATTAGTATAGTTTATGTCCTCTTTAAAAACTATGACCACTTGCATTGGATGTTATTATCTCTATCCAAATTCTAAGCTTAAGAGTGGGCTTCTTCCCAAGCGGTACAAAATGATAAAGATAAGGGATTCCAAACTATAAACAAGGAGTATAGCATGAAGATTGGATCAACAAGGAGATCCTTTTCTCTTTATAAGTTATAGATGAGGTAATGTAGAATTTCACAAAGGAGAGAAACAAGTTAGGAAAAGTAATCAAGCAAAAAAAAAGATCCAACTGATGAAGGTGAAGGCGTGGTCAATAATTCTCAAGACACCTCTCTAGAATCTTACGAAGGATGAACCTTGAACATAAAATATTAGAAAAGGAATACACATTTATTATCTTGATAATTAGATCCCATTTAACGACACAAGTACCAATATATTATTAGAATGTATTTATATTGGACATTTGGCATATTAGACTATAATGGTCACAAATTTATTTTTGAATGAAAGGCAAACATCTTCAACTTTAGGTTTGTTAATACATCTAGAGGAAATTTTATTTTTATGATTTATCCCATTTTACAATTGGATATTGAAGGCTATTCCTGAAATTGATTTATCTTTTATTCACATGTTGAGACTACATCCAAGTTTTCACTTTTGGAATAAATAAGACCAAAACTACTCATTGATTCATACTAAAGCTTCAAGTCCAAAAAGAAATGTTTACTTATTTAATCCAATGTTGGTACTCTAAAGTCTTACCAATTTAAATGATGGCACTTTATAGGTGTTCATGATGGAGTTTTGATCTATACATCTCTAAAAAAAACTATGGCACACTCAAATGATACTCTCTTGTTCCTTTTGGATACTTTCTTTTTGTTTAACATGGTGCTTTATATCTTAACAAGAAGAGGAGGCTCATTCCATCTTCAAGACAAACTCACATAATAATATTTGAACCCTGACATAAAAATGAGATTGAACATTCCTACATGGCAATGAATTGCATGTTCATTTAAAATTATTTACACTAGTAATAGTAATGAGACTCAAGTTGCAATAATTTATTAGTTTGCTAAAGATCCCTCCTAGAGAGTAGACAAGGTCAAGAAGCAATCACATTTTGTTCTTTCCAAGGATAGATTGAATTGAGTCTATTGCAATGAAACAAAATTTACATGTATGTCCAAGCACATATGGCTCTTTCCAACCATGTGCACATTACTGATTTATCAAATCTTGGGCAACGTGTTGAAGTAGTTGATTTACTAAACAACTTTACAATATTAAGTCATGCCATTTTGTAGGTTATGCACATTTGTTCATCAAGCAATAGGACGGTGTTCTTACTCACACACTCTTATGGAGACTTCACACAAGTACTCAGGTTGATTCTTTAGGAGTTGAGGCATACCCAAACAATGCCCTAATTATAATAAATGTTTACAAATGTGTAATTTGTACAATTTTGGATATTTATGGAAGTCAAATTGATAACTTTAGAATCATCCTCTATAAGAAGAGTTTCCCAAGAGTGTTGGTGGTAGAAAGATGGGTTTATATCACACTATACCCCTTTGAACATACAATTCAACATTACAATTTAAAAATGAAGAAGAAATTTATATTTAAATTTTGAATTTATTTTCAATCTAAGACCAATAAAAATATATCCTAAACCTTGCTTTGTGAATGGATCTTAAGGCCCCTTATAGACTACTTGTCTTACGTCCCTTCATTTGATGAGCCTTGAGTAGCCTTTTATGAAATGATATGAAAAAAGTGCTAACATGTTACTTCAAGTTAGCTTAAGTTCATAGTGCAAGGCTTAGTTCTTTTCTCCTTTCTCACCTCTTCTTTTATTTTTTTCATACGCTTAAAGAATAGTCCAAGAATAGAAAGGTGACAAAAACCATTTATGTCTTAGATGTTTAGCAATCTCTCATGAGGTTATGATACATCGTCCTTTAGTAATAAACTTAAGGCCAATTGATTGGTGTAGTTGAGAGGGAAGCAATGGTGGGATACGAGGCAAAAGCTATGGAACACAAGAGGGTTGAGAGGAAGAACAAAAGAGAGTTATGTGGATATGAAATAAATGGTATCCTTATTCTTTGTTATCTTCACTTATATATGATTGTGTAATATGCACCTATAGAAAGATTGCCTACTTAGCTGCATTGGCCTTTAACCACAACCTTCCACTTAAAATCCAATGTGGCTTTATGAGAGCATACTAAGAAAGTGAAGATACTATCAAATGCACATTAGCACTATATAGTGTGCAAGGCACTCAAAAGATAAACTCTTTGTGAGAAGATTTGTAGGCTTATCATCCATATGGATCTTGACAAGCTCAATATACTTGTCCTCAAGCATCTCCCTTATGAAGTGATACTTCGCCTCAATGTGATTTGTCTTTGCATGAAATATAGGTTTCCATGCCAATCGAAGGGGAATCTAGCTATCACAATGCAATGTAGTTCTCTCTCCTACAATTCCTAGGTTCCAACTAAATGAAAAATCCAAATAGCTTCCTTGCAGACCTCAATGGCTACAACATACTCTACCTTAGTGGTAGATAAAGCACTGCATGGTTGCAATCAAGAGACACAAGAGACTATACTACTTGTGAAAGTAAAGATAAAACATGTAATAAATCTCCTAAAGTTTGCACTCTCTACAAAATCAACATCTGCATGTTTAAACACATATGCATCCTTCCTTCTAAAGCATATGCACATAGACCTAGATCCATTCAAGTATCTCATGATACTCTTTACTATCTCTCAATGCTTTTTGCCAAGGTTTGCCATATACCTACGCCAACCACTCGTTGCATACACAATGTTTGGATGTGTAGCAACCATGGTATACATGAAGCTACCAACAACTACAAATGTATAAGGAACCTTGGCCATTTAGCCTTCTACTCATTTGACTTGAGGGTGTCCTTTGAGCTAAGTTTCAAATATGGAGGCAATAGAGCATTGATAGACTTCCCCCTCTTCATATTGAAATGATTGCCAAACTTTATCAATAATAATGCAACTTAGACTAACACCAATTCTGCCATGGTTGAACATTTTTATCCAATCCCTTTTTCACATTGTTATACATATCCTGTACCTTCCCAACATACTCCCTCTGAGACAAATAGAGCATCTTTTTGTCTCGATTGCATAATGTGCAATCCATGCCAAAGGTTTCGTGCAACATTTTCTTTAAAGCATCCACATCCATGATCGACTTCTTAGCAAGATCAGCATGCCATCCATATAAAGAATCAAGATCATAAGGCTACCATCCTTAGCCTTCCTCATGTGTAGATAGTAATCAATATCACTCCTAGTGTACCCTTGAGACCACATAAAGGCATTTAACTTATGGCACCATTCCGTGGGTACTTGTTTCAAACCATATAAGCTCTTAAGTAGCTTTCACAACAACTGCTCCTTGCTCCACAACAAACCCATTAGGTTGTTGTATGTAAATATCCTTACGTAAGTCTCCATGCAAGTGTTCTTTACATCCATCTAAACGAACTCCATCTCCTCTCTAGCAACCAAAGTAATAACCATATGAAGATTGGGCATCTTGACTATTGGTGAGAAGATCTCATCAAGGTCAACCCTCTTCTCCTAAAATCTGTTGGCCACCAATCTTGCCTTGAACTTGTCTTCTCATCAAAGTCAACCCTCTTCTCCTACTTAAATCTATTGGCCACCAATCTTGCCTTGAACTTAGGCAAAGCCTTAGATGGAGTTATTTTTAGCTTGTATATCCACTAACATGGCAATGGATGTTTGCCCTTAGGCAACAGAACTAACTCCCATTCAAAATTCTTTTTCCAAAGAATCCATCTATGACTACATAGCCCTCTTCCAATTATGACAATCTATCCTCGATATCATTGAAAGTGAGATGAATCAATCCCTCAAATAGTCTCTTTAACCTTGTATATACCAAAACCAAGGTCAAGGTTAGGTCCCTTTTCTAGGATGGCAAAGAACTTAGGTTTTAGGATTCACGTCCCTTTTGCATTTTAGAGTTTGCACCTTAATGAATTAGGGTTTGTACCCTACGTTGGGCATTCTACCCACTTTGTGGCCCATACAAGCTTGTACCTTAGCCTAATGGAACCTAGCCTACGCTATTGCAATTGCATATTCATGTGCATAACCCACACTCAACTCTCCTAAGCCTATGGTACTCCTTATCTAAAGTATCTCAATCCTATAATGCAAAAGAAGTCTATTAATTCTACATCTATGAAGTCTAGAAGGAAGCTCTCCTATGAAATCCATACTCCGATATGGCATCTATCTCTACTTTGGCAACATACATCCTCTTAACAACCATCTACAATCTAGATGCATATCATCCCTATATAATGCAACTAGCGATGCTCTAGGAGATCTCTCCTCTCTAAAAGGCCCTATGTCCCCCCTCATGGCATCCTCTCAAAAGAAGGATTTGCTCTCCCAAAAGGCTTTCATCCAAGTCTCTTGCTAGTCATCCAACTAAGAAATGTCCAAAACCCCAAATTTAGTGATTTGCTCCATCTAAGATCATCACTGCGATGGAGTTCATTCGAAATCTTGACACTAAGATGGAGTCCTCCAAATCTCTGAAAAAGGACTAGCTAAATCAATAAGTGGTTTGAAAGAGAAATGCCAAGGATGATATCATCTAGGCCACCTTTGTCACACCCAATTATCCACATAACACCTATCAAACTCAAAGAAAATCAGCTCTTAATGCTATCTCTCCCATAGACCTAAAGCGAGCTTATAATTTTACTAAACTCAATATGAACCAAATATCATGTCCTCTAATGTAGAATATGGACTCTCACATGCAACCTATTCTACTCCAATGTATATGTGCATCCACCTTCCCTATCCTCCAAGGTCTTTACTGTATTGAAAGTCCTAAACTACTATCCAATGGTCAACTTAGAATAATGACTAGCTAAGGGTAGTCCAAAACTCTTCCATCATGCTAGTCATTCAAGGCATAAATGGCAAATAAACAACCACCGCTCTCCAACATAGACACCTGTCTAGATCTTTATAACTCCCACTATTACTACCCAATGATTATTCTCTATCTTTACAAAAGCTTCACACTACATTGGGGTATCCTCTCAACTAAGAGGCGGTTCTCTTGTACCAAGAGAAAATTGAGCAATCCTTCCACTAATACTATGTACAAGGCTCATCTTGTGAGGCTTTGGTCCTACTTGAACAATCAAACACTAAAGTCTCGTACATTCCATGAGAAAATCCTCATGTGAAGCATCTTACCAATCATGATCACCCATCCATGCTCATCTCTATTAGCTCCCAAAGTACACCTTGTCAAACCTCCTCTTTAGTAGCTCCTTTACCTCTTGCAAGGGAGAAAAATCCTCTTAAAGTCTAACAAGTCATTCAAACCATCCATCTTCTACTCCAAGCGCATATCCTCACCTAACCATTCCTCCAACATGCTATGGTAGGGACAGTCAAAGATACATGATATCATGTAAGAAATTGTACCCTCTAGGGTTTGAACATTAGGAACTAGAGTCACAAATGCATCAAGATTGTGATAAAGGACCTTTGTTCCATGGTTTAATGGCATCTCAAGCTCCTAAGAGACCACTTGTAATAGTATCACTAACTCTACTCAAGATGGATAACCATCACATTGGGCCATCTTTGATTCATGGAACAATGGCATCTCTAGCTCCTTGGGGAGCTATGGTAAGAACCAGAGTGTGTAGGAGCCACATTTGGTTGGGGTTTCACTATGTTAAAGGGCCAATGAAGTAATAGTCCCCCCAAAGGCAAAATTCTTCCTAGCCCCAGAAAACTTTACAATTTTTTAACCACTTAAAGATATGACGATTTTTTTCATATTACACAAGCTTAATCCATGTCCAACAATTGTGCCATGTACATTTTTATATATTTTGGATTTGAATAAATCTCAAAACAATGCATCCTTGAGTGTCATCGCTATTGACCCCTCATTGTCACTCTTTTGTGAAGAGGTCTACTTGATTAAAACATCAAAATGCCCCAAAGGATTATGTAGCATAGGAAAAAAAATTGTAAATGAAGTCGTAAAATGGCACTGTATTGGCCACTTTACCTAGCAACCTCAGCTTCAACGTGCGATCTAAAATTCTCTTACTAATCTCCATCGTTTCTCTGCTTGCATCCACTCCTCCGAACCTTTCTACGCCCCTTACTAATCTCCATCGTTTCTCTGCTTGCATCCACTCCTCCGAACCTTTCTACACCCCGTCTTTGGTTGTCATGAGTTTGCTCTCCCTGCCTCTTATGAATAGTTCTCTGCCTGGCGATTTGTGAACTCTGACAATCACTCCCACTCATTGTAAGACAAAGGTATCCCACCTCCCTCCTTTCGGAAAGGATTTTGTTGCTAACGTGGTCCTGACTACACGTGCAAAGGCAATCTTCTACAAGATGGCTCATCATACAAGCACAGCACTACCTACGAGTGCCCCAGTAAAAGATTGGCGAGTAGGAATCCTCCGTGAATTGGAAATGAGATGGTGATAGATGTGACATCTAAGAGTAGAAAAGTATTGGTCCTCAACCCATGTATCCAAAATATGCTACTGAGCAGGCTCGTGGCGAGTGCCACCTCCATCTACTCAACTGAACCAGACCTAAATATGCCTTGTCCAGTAATCACTCGTGTAACTTGGGCTGGGGTGCTGGTGAGAGCCATCTAGATGACGCCTTTCGAGTGTGGATGGAGCAATCTCTAACAAATCTACAAGCCAAGGATGATACATCGAGGTCGATTGCTGTTTCTATAAGGGCAGGCTTTCTATCAGGAGCAAAATGAATCAAGAAGGCATCGGCTGAGGATGTGCAGAGGGTTGCACTAGAGTCCCCTGGTGACGGCCATGGACTGACTTTGACCTCACAAGACTTACTTGCTGCGCAAAGAATCGTCATCATCATTCTGTCAAACCCCCATTGCACTGATTCTGGCACAAAAGGATAACAGAGAAAGAGGAGAGGGAGGTGACGGGCAAGGAAGTCACAAAAAGGCCATAACGATGGAAGAGGCTTAAGAATCTGCCATATGGCCCATGTTGCCAGGCTAGAAGGGAAAGGTGGAGCTGACTTGGAAGAAATATCTGGCGGCACTGCAGTTGATGTCAATGAGGCAAAGCCTAAGGCAGACAAAGCAAAGCACACTGCTGAACAGCAGGGCAGCGCTACAGAGCCAAACTGGCTGGGGAGCTCGCATCAACCACAGCAGGGATGCGTTGGGAGCTGGCAGCGACCACAGGGATGTTGAGGGAGCTGGCAGCCAACACGTTAGGGAGCAAAGGCAATAGGGCAGAAAGAAAGACCAGACGGGTGGAAGAGTAAGCAGGCAGGCAGTACAACTCAGCCCATCAGGCCCTGCATGTCTTTGTAATCATGTGATGCTGCTGGAATTACATCCACAATTCTCTTGGGCAACGAGTGATAGTACGTGAAGCAAAACTTGGAGCATTATGAATTACGTGGTGGAAGAAGAGGTATTGCGCAATGACCATTTGGAAACTTTGCTGCTAAGGTGTTTTGGAAGGATTGTGTATTGTGCAATAGAACTTTGGGTGCCACAAATGTCCAAAATTCATGCTGATACACAGCAACCTTCACAGCAGCAGCAGTTTCCTGACTCTAGTCTTTGGCCTGATGATGGAGCATGTGAGGGGAGAATGGATGGAAATCATCAACAGTTTACGTGGTCTGTGGAACTCATTGGCAATGACAGCTATAGCATATAGATCGCTTTACAAGGTTTAACAGGAGATCATACAACCTTAAAAAGTTTGTGTAGTAAGCCACGTAATTGGTATTTACAAGAATGTGCGTAACAGCAGAAGAATGCATCACCCTTCAGGTTATTGAAAGAATCTGGTGGCAAAGTCAACTCATTATAAGCCAGCCCAGTGAGAACATTATGGAACAGCCCAGTCATGTCAAGAGTAGCAAATCTCAGGTATCCTTAATTTCACATGTTCCCCACCTGTTGTTCTCAGGAGCTTCCCACACAAACCCGCAGCCATCCTTTGGCAGCAGTAGCAGGTCAGATGTAGGCGGAAAAACTGCTGATAGACACCCACACAGCCTTACAATCCATACTGCTATCTTTGAGTGGGCCTCTCAACTCAGGGCAGGTTCCTTCACATCTTGCACAAGCAAATGCCAGCATGTTACTAAGCATTGCCTTTGGCAACTGTACACCTGCCAAGAACGTGAAGAACTGGTAGTTGAGAAAAGACATAAGCTGCTGCTGCCCACCTAACTTGTGAAAAGAAAGCGCATATCCTGTTCTGTTAATCTGCCAAGTGCTTCAGTTGAGCCTCCCACAGTCCTGCAGCAAAGAGGACAGCCAAGCAAGTATATCAGATGAAAGCTAATACAAGAATGTCTGTTCTTGATACTGTGCTAATTTCCAATGTTCTTGACGTATGCTAATTGCCAAGTATACCCTTCAAAAACCAGCTGCTTTTTCTCCTGTAGCTTCAGTATTCGCTCTTCAATCGTGTTTTCTATCAGAAATCTTACAATCCTGTCAACAGAAAACAAGTTTTTGTTTTTTAATGATTCCCAAAATAGAGTGGAAAAACGGAAAGTCAATCGTTCTTATTTTATGGAGCTTTGAAGCTCCTGATAAAATCGTGTCTGTTCTTTACCTTATGGGTTTGTACTGGCCCAGGCGATGAATTCGGTCTTGTGCTTGCTGTTCTACTGCTGGATTCCACCATGGGTCCATCAAGAAAACCTGCAGAAAAGCAGCCATTGCAAGCATGCTCAATCAACTAGCCACAATACCTGCTCATGTAAGAGACCAGTACTGTATATTGATTGGAAAACCCAGCAGAAATAGAGTGAGAGAAATCATACATGTGAAGCTACAGTAAGATTGAGAGCAACTCCACCAGCCTTGAGGCTCATAAGAAATACCTGCATAGTCATCACAAAGTCCCCCTACATAAAATGCATTTAAAAAAATACAAAACAGGACATGCCAGAAACAATGTAAAAATAAGAGCACCTTGCAATCAGGATCTTTTGTAAAGCTTTCTATCATCTGATCCCTTGCCATAATGGACATGCTTCCATCCAGCTTCACACACTTTATGCCAGACTGCACAATGTAAAAGAACAAAGTTAATACTCTTGACAATGTTAATCTTTTAACAAGCAGAAATACAAAACCTAACCTTTTCCAGCCGAAACCCAATGAGGTCCAAAAATGATGTGAATTGGCTAAAAACAATAGCCTTTGCAGCACAATCTTTCTGCAGCATGGTTTCGATTTCCTCCCTCTGCATGGATCATCGTTATAAAATTTATCAGCGCACTTCCTAAGAATAATCAAAAGTCATTTTACTGAAACAGATTGAACCCCTTAGAAAGAGAAAATAAGGTAAGCAGAATTAGAAGATGCATCCTACCAAGTAGACTACAAAGCAATGTTAAACAGTAAAGTCTAGAAGAGATAACTACATAGGCAAAGTCAAAGGTGTAGGTCCTCTCAAAGCTTAAACATGTTTTGGAATTGACTGTTATATATTCTTGCAGAGAGCTTAGGCAAAAAATACCAAGATTCCTGTAAGCCATGCGACTGGAACCATCTTAGGTATCCGTTAAGAACCACCACCAAATCACTTTTGGTTTAGAAGCATGTCTGTGTCATCAAAAGCAACCATGGACCCTCTAGTGGAGACAACTACTAGGAAAATACACAACCCACTAATGCACTCCCAGGCATAGAACTCCAGGTGTAAAGGGAAAATTTGCATGTTGATTGAGTGACCACTAAGGTTCCTTCACATGATTCAAAAAGTAAGTTACAGATGGTAGGAATTAAGCTCCACATTCTAAAAGAGGATATACATGACATAATAATAAGTAAAAGAGCACAATCTGGCATCTCTGCGATACTCACCAGTGCATCAATTTTTGTGCTGCTTTGAAACTCCCTCAGATTAATACGATTAAGAATGCTGGAACGCTTATATCCCTTCACTTTGCTTGAATTAGTCTGTTCACTACTCACTACTTTTGAGCCAGTAAGATCAACTGTAAGAGCATTTTGACATGTAGGGCACGGGGGAGCTTGACCACTGCCAGCAGCTGAAACATACTCCAAAATACAGGCTTTGCAGAACGAATGTTTGCAGGCTGTAGTCTGGATAAAATTCAAAGAGACCTCATAAAATAAGAAGAGGTTAAGTTCAACTCCATTTAGAAAGAGGCTACAAAGTTCAGGAGCTCACAACTGCCTCCTCTAAAGGATCATTGCAAATGCCACATAAAGCCTCCATGGCACCACCTGGCTGACTAGAGGACAACGAGGCTGTCCGAGAATATACAACAAGGTAGGGATGATCCACAGCCTGAACATACGGATCATAAGATGTTGCCAAACATTGTGGTTAAGAACACCTTCAACCAAAGGTCCAGAGAGAACCTGGCGCAGTCTCGTTAGAAGGTCAAATATGTGAGCATAGTTGTTGAGGAGTGTTCCTGCATCTATATAGCTGCACAAAAGTGACTAAAAGGTTGATAGATGTACAGAATACCAGTAACTCAGCCTTTAGATCCAGGGATTGACATAGGAAAAATCAGATAGGCATGTGCATTACTCACGTGTTAAATTCGGACTGGCTCCGAGTATACAAGGCTTGATAAAAATCTTCTTCTCTTGCATCAAAGGCATCACGGCGTAAAAATTTCTGGCAAAAAAAAAAGAATTGAAATAAAAATCAAAATCCCAAAGCAATACAGCTTCTGTCTGAAAATGAAAATTTCCAACAAGTGAAAATTACAAACATAATCGTGGTGCTAACAAAACTAAAACCCGTGGTTTCCAAAGGAAGCAGCTGTCTGTATCATCAAGTTCTAAGTTATCCTATAGAAATAGAGCTCACAGTGCTGGGAGGAAGAGCTAGATCAGCAGCCCGCTCCAACTTTGTCCTCCTTAGAAGAGTGCTATCAAGCAGTTTGTGCTGCAACAGTGTCATTGCTCTACGCCCATCATTGATATATCCCCACTTCTTGATCGGATTGGCAATGTACTAAGAAGCATAAAAATTGGTTGTGAGAAAATATAATGGTTGCCTTCACCACTAGAATAATATTAATTGAGATGAGTGCAGACACATTTGTCAGCAGTGCATTAGCGGTCTTGCTTTTTTACCTTATTCCACCAGCAGAAGTGGTGAAGTGGTGAGTGATTGCAATGGTCACACTTCCGCCACTGCTTTCCGAAACTGTGACCAAAAACAAATTACACTCGAAGCTAAGCCCTCAGATCATAGCAGCAGTCCAAAGATAGGAAAATAATAGTAACCTACTGAACAAAATCTTCATAACTGAAGCACCTGTAATCCAATGATTTGCAGTCACACTTCTTACAATAATAATACGAGAAGGGCTTAATCTCCAAAAACCGTACCTAAAGAAAAGAAACCAGGGGTAAAAAGAATCTGTGCCACATTGTACACAATTATGAGGAGCTTTAGGAGTTGAGAGGCAAACTATTTACAAGGGAATACAACTCGCCAACACGATTTTGAAGAGGAGTCCCACTCAAAGCCCACTTGAAATTCGATTTCAGAGCAAAAACAGCCTTTGCAGTGCTGCATCTCCTATCTTTGATGGAATGGGCCTGAGTAAACCAGTAAATAATGAGATCAGAGAGTTCATCTTCTAGCAGATAGCAGTTATTAACTCTCATCAACACTGAGGAAGTTGACCAAATGTCCACGGTAAGTCCCACATTATATTCTGTGAAGCAAAACCCTCGTCTCCTCAAAGCAGAAAAGAAATGTAGCTACTATCTGGCAATATGCAGAACATGATCTCCTGAGCTTACCTCATCAAGAACAACTCGATTCCATTTCACAGCATGCAGTAAAGAAAGGCCCCTTGAGCTACCAGCTGAATGTTGAGAAGTGGATGCCTCCTGCATAGACTCCATAGCCCCTCCTACAGCTTCGTCCAGCACTTCTTGAATTTTTCGTTTCCAACCTCTTCGACTTTTTCCTTGTTTCGCCTGCCCAAGCAAAGCCTCTCCGCATTCCTTTGCTTTTTCATCTAGCTTTTCCATCATGGATAGTTTTCCTGACCTTTTGGGCTTTGCATTAAGATTTCCACACTTTTTCGTCAGCTGTTTGGCCTGTTTCTCGGTTTTTTTGGCATTTGGCCCACAGAAATACCGCTGGTGTACAGACATCCTATCAGGATAAAAAAGTTTTCCACACCACATGCAAGGCTCTTTAGCAGGCATAACAGTGCGCCTGTGTTCCAATTCAACAATAGAATAGGTAGTCAATACAATGTCGTAATCAGCAAGTTCAGAGACATCCTTGCATCTTTTAGACCCATGGTAAACTAAAACCTTGACACTTCCTTCCTTTGTGAAACGAGCAATCTCATTCCTCCATTGTATAACTGCAACTAGAGGGCATACAACCAGCGTCGCCTTAATTTCAGGTGGTTCCTTGGTTGGCTTGTCCGAATGGGCACTAGGCAAAGCCTGACAAGAACTTTCTCCTGAGCTTTGAGGCAGGCTTTGAGCTCTATTTGTTAAAATAAGTGAGATAGCCTGAATAGTCTTCCCCATCCCCATTTCATCGGCCAAGATTCCACCCCTAATTTCAGATGCTTCCTGCTTGACGCTCCACCAAAGCCATTCTTTCTGAAATGGCAGCAGTGGCATCAGCAGCTCAGGGGGGGGTTCCTTCATGCTCATTGATTCCTTAGCAGATGAAACATCACAATCCAGACCACTGTCATCCCCCCACGGCCCACAGCCTCCTAGCTCAACTTCCCACTCATCTTCCCATTTTTGCCATTCATATCTTTCAGCTAAACTGCCGTCATCTTTTGTTTCTCGCCTTGTTTGAGCCTTCCTGCTTCCTCGAGACTTGGGAAGTCTCCGTCTCTGCGTGTCCAATGCCCTCTCATTTGGCTGCAAAGTTAGCTCATCCTCGTCTGCAGAAAGAATCACAAGATCCATGTCCTCACCACCTTCTCCAAACTCCTCGTCCTTTTTTACAGACTGTGGGAAACTGCTGAGGGATTTCTTAGGCCCTTTCTTTTTACTAGAAGGAGTTTCAATTGGCATACTGTCAGAATCAGACTCATCTACAGGATCATAACAAGGAGTCAGAAATGTCAGTCGTAGCCTTCAGGCCCCAACAGACAGAGGTTACAGGAACTTACCACTACTGCTCATGGTGGCCACTGAGTTTGTGCTTTCACTGCTTTCACTTGGTTCATCCATGTCCAGAGACTTAATGTCATTAGCTTGATCAAGAAGCTCCCTAACTGAATGTAGGATAGAACATTAGCATCCAATTTAGCCTGCAAGCCTTGTGAATGTGAATGGTTTCGAAGAAATGTGCAAATGTATAGTACAAAATGCACGGATATTCAGCACGCATCCATAAGACGTACAAGAAAAAAGGTATCTGATACATGCACACAGGATGTTCACAATAATTTTTAGACAAATTCCCATAATAATTCCCACATAGTAAATTACGACGACAACGTGGGCTTCTGCTTGGGAGGACCTGCATACCTAGCTAGGTGCGATTGGGGGCAGGGGACTGCCAGCTCCCTACCCCTTTTCCAACATGAGAAAATGATAAAAAGCTTCTTGTGAGTCTACAAGACTAATCAATAAGAAAGGATTTGGACAACTGTGCAAATGTACCGTACAAAATGCACGGATGTTAAATATGCAATACATAAATGGAGGATGTTCCCATGACATGAAATTCAAGGGGGGGAAATCATCGAATGAATGCAAGAGTCCACATATATGGTGTAGTGCTTTCACTTCTCTGATCAGCGATACGCGACAGGATGTAATAATGAGTATCCGATGGACTTGCGCCTTCCATTGTCGCTGGATAGGGCCAAAACTTAACAAAGAAAGCTGGAGGAGAGTTGACGTACCTCTCTTGGAGCCGCGCTCGGCAGCAGTGCGTTTAGGGCGGCCCATCTGCACTCTCGTCTTCTGGCGGAACCTGCAGAGAGAGCAGAAAGACGTCGACACGAATGAAGAGCAGCGGGCCTGAATAGTCGAAGAAGAGTGAGCAAGAAGGGGGAGAGAGAGAGGGGGGAAGACGGACGGGGGGGGGGGGGGGGGGGGGCTAATATGGCGGGAATGCGTTCCCGTGTGAGCATTACGCTTCCAAGGTCTTTTTGCTAATATAATATTCCGTCGTTTTTCCCCTTATTTTCCTTGTTATATTCCGGTGTGTTTTTTCTTTGTAAGGGGGCCACGGCCCACTATAGACCACCCAACGAAAAATATGTATTTTTGGCGGTAATTTTACATTTTGCATTTTTTGTGAGATTGAATTAGTCCCAAAAAAAAGGTTTACATCTTCCACCAAAAGGGGAGACGGATCTAACCGAGACGTCTCAGCTACAATACTTAAGAGCTTTGAAACAGACTGTATAAATAGAGGCCTTCTTTCCTAGGCATTTCAATGCAGTCAATACATTGCACTTACATTGTTGCAGACTAAGAGGGACAAAGAAAGAGACACTTTCAAATAACTTCTTGTTCCTATGGATCCAAATGCTCCTAATGACTATAGCCTTGATGACATTCTAGAGAGACACCTTAGCTTCTCGAAGAGGCCCAAAGTCACCGAATAGGGCTCCCCTTGCATCAATTTTAGCCTGCAGTCCTGCCTTCTCCACCCATCTACTTAAAGCCTTCCATAACCACCTGACATCGATGCAGTCCCAAAATAGATGTTAAGCAGATTCCTCCTCCTTTTTACATAGCACACACATAGGTGAAACCTTGGCAAACTTAGCTATCCTACTCCAAGTAGGAAACTTATTCATCAGGACTTTCCAAAGCACTAGATTAAGCCTTCGAGATGGGGTATTGGTCCACACAGCCCTTGTCCTTCTTTTCCATGTCCTTAGCTTTGTTCTAGAGTAATACTTCTTCCAACATTCCTACACCTTTAACACATGTCTCACATTATAGTGATTGAAGTCATCTCTTTTGACTACCTCACATAGCAGCTTCCCCTTCTCAGTTTGATAGCACTTCATCAAGGCCATCGGTCTGGTTCTGAAGGATGTTGGCCACTCTTCTCTCCTATTCATTAGAACCATCCCCAAACAGTTCTTTTCATTCTCACTCAATTGAAATCTATGCTTACACTCCTCCAGTGACAGGAAGCGAAGCTCCCTCTGTTTCCATATATCCAGCCATGTCCTAAGCCCTTTTCCATGCATACTCTTTGCTATCTTAGGCTTGTTTAAAATAGGTGTAAATTCATCTTGATAGGCAGCATCTAAAAACCAAAGGGACTATAGTAGACTTGGATCTCCTCTCCCACTAGGGCAATGTAAACGCCCCGAACAACGTAGTATGCTTAACAATTATGATATTTGCTTGTTTTCGAGATTTAATAGAAAAGAGAATGAACACTTAAAGCTGAAAATGAAAATTACTCACAAAATTACAGCCATAAAAATGTAAAAGTAATGGAGACAAGATTGAGGGTTGAAGATGGGCAACCCCCCCCCCCCCCCCCCCCCGAAGGAATGTATTTCTGCTCAACCCAAGTCCCTTAGGGAAGAGCTCAGTTACAATCAACCTGAGAGTGAGAAGAAGTAATTCTCACTCTCACAAGATCATGCAAAGATGTACAAACACACATGCATTATCTATTATGCAATGATAAGAACTGATTTCTTTACAGTATGAGAGAAGAAAAAGGGGAATTCAGCATTTCTCCATCGTTGATCAGCATTACAGGGATAGAGCTTGCTTCTTGTAGCTAAAATGGAAGAAAGAGCTCAAGAAGGAGGTGCTATAATGAATTTACAAGCTTGCTGTCTTGTAAAACAGCAGTGATAGAAGAGGGAATATGGAGGAATTTGATAATGGAGAAGTGGGGGATGATGATGGGGATGGATGGGGCCAGTTTCTGGCTATCTATGGGTGTTGTACATGAGTTTACAGCAAAGAAAAATGAGGCTCAATGAAGAAAAACAAGCTCTTATTTATAGGAGAGGGGAGAGCTAGTACAAAAGGGGAAAGTGGAGTAGCACAAGACAAGTGTCCAGCCACATGTCATGAGATGTGACAAGTGGTGGGACACTTGGAAACTTGTGTGACAAGTGTCTTGACACTTGTCTCTTATCTATGGCCTTCCTTTTTGGGTTGAATACTGTCAAGAATAGAAACAACCAAATTTAGTAAGCACAGTCAGAGTACAGAACTTACTATTTTAGAATGATATCCCTATTTTTTAGGACTAGCATTTTTAGGCTAATTCGAGGCTCCTAAAATTTAGGGACCTCCTAAAATTTAGGGATCTCCTAAAATTTAGGGACCCCCCCAATATGGGTATCATATGAAAGCTTTTTCCGTGTACATCGCAAAAATGGTATCCGAATCTTCATGTGACTTTCCTATGCAAAGAATTGTGCATTTCAAGCTTTCAACCCACACATGCACATTATACAAGCATTTCATGATCATGCCATCTTGTTGATTGTAACTGTCTATTCTGGTGGATCTAGCCCACACTTCAAGGCATCAATCCTTTCTGTGTGCGAGTCTAACCCTGATATGTGTGAGTTCTAGTCACATGCGCCCAATCGGGTCATATAGGTGGAAGTGTGAACTATCTTTTCTCTAACCCACCGTGTGGGTCCACCATAACCTGTGACCACTCATTAGTGGCCAGCTCCAATGCACTTTTCTTTATATCTAATTAGTGCAAAGGAAATAAATTTAATAAATCATTATATAGATAAATTAATGAAAAAGGATACAAATTCTGTTTCTATAGAGTTGTGACAGCCCTCTGGCTTTTATTCAGCTGTCCTCAGCTGAAAATCTTCTTGATATTGTTGTAGAATATTTGGGTAATCCTTCATGAATTTTTCATCTACCCACTGTGCATCTGTGGTGGGTAGATTCTTGAATTTTAGCAAGAATTTTCGTGTCACAAGGCCACTTCTCGTGGTTCGATCCTTGAGAAACAAAATCTTTTCAGGTTCCAAGAGTTGCTCTGTTTCTTCAACTTCTGGGGGATCTTCAGTAATGGGTTCCTTTGGTTCTGGTCCTATGTAAGGTTTTAGCAAACTTACATGAAAAGCATTGTGTATTTTCCAATGAGTAGGAAGCTCAAGTCGATAAGAAACTTCATTTATTTTCTCAATCACTTTGAAGGGTCCAAAGTATCTACTGGAGAGCTTTGGAAAATATGAATTTTGACGAGAACCTTGTTTGACCCTGCTTTTATCAAACTTTAGCAAGACATATTGACATTTTTCAAAAGCCAAAGGTCTTCTTCGTTTATCTGCTTGCTTCTTTTGTCGCTCTTGGGCAACTTTGATAGTGGCTCGAACTTGATCCACTGCGGTTTTTAAATCTGAAGCAAACTCATCAGCAGCAAAAATCTTATCTTTAGTGCGAATAATTGGAGGGGGAATCACTTTACCCTGTACTATTTCATTTGGAGCTTTCCCTGTGGATGAGTGCACTGTATTGTTGTAAGCAAACTCCAATAATGGAAGATATTTCTCCCATTGTGACTTATGTTCACTAACATAAGCTTTCAACATATCCAAAAGAGTGAGATTCATCACCTCTGTTTGGCCGTCAGTTTGAGGATGAAAAGCTGAGGAGAACTTTAAAGTGGTTCCCAAATTCTCAAATAAAGCACGCCAAAAGTTACTTGTGAATTTGGAGTCTCTATCTGAAATTATCTCAGAAGGCATACCATGTAATCGGAAGATATGTTGAATGAAAAGTCTTGCAGCTTGTGCGGATTTCAATGTTTTATGACATGGAATAAAATGTGATTGTTTGCTGAATCTATCAATTATGACCCAAATCATATCATGACCTTGAGGTGTTCTTGGAATACCTGAGATGAAATCCATTGTGATAGATTCCCATGGATCTTTGGGCACTGGAAGAGGTTGCAACAATCCTGGAATCTTCTGCCTATCATATTTGGATTTTTGGCATACCAGACAAGCCTCGATGAAGTTATGTGTATCTTTTCGTAATGTTGGCCAATAAAAGTAGCGCTCAATTGCACTTAGAGTTGCTGCCCTCCCTCTATGCCCTGCATAAGGGGGTTCATGACTTTCTTTAAGCACCTTTTGTCGAACAGGAAGAGTGACACAAAGGCGATTGTTCATGAGAAGGTAACCGTCTTTGATGGAATAATCTGGATGAGAACCTCCTTGCTGTAAATTTGACCAAATTGTTGCAAAATCAGTATCTTCATCATAAGTATTCTTCATCGTTTGAAAATCTTCATGATGAGCCACTGTAATAGTTGCAATGCGAGGCACTCTAGAAAGTGCATCAGCAACTACATTTTGTTTCCCTGGAGTGTACATAATTTGAAAATGAAACATAGACAAGAAATTTTCCCATCTTGCATGTTTCTCCTGCAAATGCTTTTGAGTCTTGAAATACTTCAAGCTTTGATGATCGGTTTTAATAAGGAATTCATTGCCTAAAAGATAATGTTTCCATATCTTTAAAGCATGAACCACTGCTAAGAGCTCCTTTTCATAAATGTCATACCTTTTCTCCACATCATTTAGACGGCGGCTTTCAAAGGCTACGGCATGGCCTTCTTGATTTAGCACTGCACCAATACAATCACTGCAAGTATCTGCTTCCACCACAAATGGTTTTACCAGATCTGGAATGATAAGAACATGTCCAGAAGTAAGAGCTGTTTTCAGCCTTGTGAAGGCTGCCTTCTCTTTTTCCTTCCATTGGAAAGAGATCTTCTTCTTTGTAAGGTCATGAAGTGGAGAAGCCATATGTGCAAAATGCTTGATGAAGCGGCAGTAATAAGAACATAAGCCAAGAAACGATCGCACCTCATGTACATCACGAAGATGAGGCCGTTCTTGGATTATCCTGATCTTTTCAGGATCCATCTGAATCCCTTCAGAAGAGATGACATGCCCAAGGTAATTTATTTTATGCATGAAAAATTCACTATTTTTACCATTTACCAAGAGTTGATTTTGTTGTAGTAATTGTAGAACAATTTCCAAGTGTTGATGATGCTCCTCTTCATTCTTGCTAAAGACAAGAATATCATCAAAGAAAGTACCGACATATTGTCGATGCTCTCTAAAGATGCGCTCCATCATTCGATTAAAGGTGGCTGGTGCATTGGTTAATCCGAAAGGAACCACCAAGAAGACCGTATGAAGTGCGGAAAGCAGTTTTGTGTACATCTTGTGGTATTACCCTAATTTGATGGTAACCACTCTTTAGATCAATGCGGCTGAAAACCTTTGAGCCTCCTAGACGATCCAAAATGTCGTCAATTCTGGGAATAGGAAACCGATTCTTCACGGTGATTTTGTTGAGGGCTCGATAATCAATGCACATCCTAAATGTGCCATCTTTCTTTTGAACAAGAAGAACCGGTGAACAAAATGGTGAGCTACTTGGCGTAATTAGCCCACGGTTGAGTAGGTCTTCAACTTGCTTTCTGATTTCTTCTTGTTGAGGACGGCTCACACGGTATGGTGCTATATTAGGAGGAGAACTGCTCGGGATAATATCAATATGATGGTCTTCTGGCCTTTCTGGGGGAAGCTGATAAGGAAGATCTTCCAAAAAACAATCTTTATACTTTTCCAAGAGCTGAAGTTGCTCTTGGTTTTTAGCATTCATATTATCTTTTACATCAGTGACATAAAGCAGACAACATTGAACACAATCCTTAATTGCTCTAGAGACTTGCATATGGCTTACCATAGGTATGGTGTCTCTAGAAACTCCAGCTTGGATCTCGTACTTCTTGCCTTTGTTGGTGAGTTCTACCTTCTTTTTCTGAGAGAAGATGGTTGAATCTACTCTATGATTCCAGGGCATGCCAAGAATCACATCGCAACCATCAAGGTCTCCGATACAGAAGGTATCTTCATCACTGTAGCCTTGAATTTGAAACTTGAGCTTGCCAATGTAGGGTATCACAATCTTCACTGTGTCACCTTCATCAGCATTTAAAGCTTGGCGAACTTCTGCCGGAGTGTCCATCTCTTCGTTCTTTAATCCAAGCTCTTTAGCTAATTGCAAGGAAATGATATTTTCATTCGCCCCAAGATCTATCAAGAATAGTGCTTGCTTACCTTGCAACTGTCCCCAAGCTTTTAATAATTTGCGTGTCTCTGGAGTGTGAGTTGTGTTTGCAACTACATCACTGATAGCATTGATTTTCACTGGCGACTTAGGCTTGTTGTCAGAAACCTTGCTTTGTCCCTTATTTGGACATTGCTTCGCTATGTGGCCTGTTTGTCCACATTTAAAGCACTTCCCTTCTTTCATGAAGCGTTGCTTTTCTTCTTCGGAAAGTTGCTTTGCTTGTGGGTATAGATTGGAGCGAAATTGAGGAGCATTAGGAGGTGCATAGGGCTTCATCTTCTTTTGATTTGATGGCTGGCTTTGCCACTATTTTTGTCCTTCATTTGGGGCTGAATACTCCTCATCATCAGCTACTCTCTTCTTATCATTCTTTTGGAATGATTTGTTGCCATTGTGCTCCATTTCCCATGTCTCAACATGGTCAATGAGTTCCCTGAGACTAGAACAATGATAATGATTAAGAGCAGTACGAAGTTTAAAATGCAAACCTCCTTGAAACTTCCTAAGCTTTTCCGAACTGCTGATCTTCTTGAAATGTTGGACCTTCAAAAGTAGCTCCCAAAATCTCTTGGTATAGTCACCAAGTGACTAATTTTTCCTTTGCCAAAGCCGATCCCATTCCATTTTTACATCTCTTTTGAAATGAACAGGAAGAAATTGGCTTTGTATCAGGCGAACAAAGGACCGCCATGATTTTGGGGCAGCATGATCATATTCCAACCCCGTCCACCAAGTATGGGCTAAGTCGGTTAAATGTAAAGCTGCAAACTTAATCTTTTCTTTTTCTTTATACTTGTCACGACCATACAAAATTTGAAATTGACGAATAAACTTTAGAAGAAGATCAGGATTTCGGGAACCATCATACATACTGAACTTGATCTTCTTTTCAAGTTGAGATAGTGACTTAGTCTTCTTCTTCTTCTTATGCCTTCGTCCATGCTCGGATCTTGAGGTTGAAGATGATGAAGTGCTTGATGGGGATGAAGATGGAGACAAGGGTGAAGAATGTTGATGCCTTTGACGATGATGAGGTCTTCCACGAGAAGGGTGTGACTCTTCATTACTAGAAGAGGATCCATCAGAATAGGCGCCAGATGACTTTGAAGAAGAGGATGAGCTTCGACGCAATCTCTTTCTTTGTCTTGAAGTAGAATGGGACTACCTCTTTGGACTTCTTGATCGGCTCCTTTCATTGGTATGGCTTTGTCTTCTTGAAGTAGATGGGCTTCTTTCCTTGAATTCTTTGGGATTCTCAACTTTTTCTAGTTTGAGAAGTTGCTCACGAATTTGCTGATTCTCCTCTCTAAGACTTTGAATGGCTTGAAGGATAGCACTCGATTGATCCATTGAGACTAAAGAAAAATAAATATGCTCACGCACGCAATGCAAGGGCTGAAAACAAACAAACTTATAGTTGTAAGCACTACCAGTGTTGGGGGTGAGGACCGAGCCAAAGCTCTGATACCACTGTAAACGCCCCGAACAACGTAGTATGCTTAACAATTATGATATTTGCTTGTTTTCGAGATTTAATAGAAAAGAGAATGAACACTTAAAGCTGAAAATGAAAATTACTCACAAAATTACAGCCATAAAAATGTAAAAGTAATGGAGACAAGATTGAGGGTTGAAGATGGGCAACCCCCCCCCCCCCCCCCCCCGAAGGAATGTATTTCTGCTCAACCCAAGTCCCTTAGGGAAGAGCTCAGTTACAATCAACCTGAGAGTGAGAAGAAGTAATTCTTACTCTCACAAGATCATGCAAAGATGTACAAACACACATGCATTATCTATTATGCAATGATAAGAACTGATTTCTTTACAGTATGAGAGAAGAAAAAGGGGAATTCAGCCTTTCTCCATCGTTGATCAGCATTACAGGGATAGAGCTTGCTTCTTGTAGCTAAAATGGAAGAAAGAGCTCAAGAAGGAGGTGCTATAATGAATTTACAGGCTTACTGTCTTGTAAAACAGCAGTGATAGAAGAGGGAATATGGAGGAATTTGATAATGGAGAAGTGGGGGATGATGATGGGGATGGATGGGGCCAGTTTCTGGCTATCTATGGGTGCTGTACATGAGTTTACAGCAAAGAAAAATGAGGCTCAATGAAGAAAAACGAGCTCTTATTTATAGGAGAGGGGAGAGCTAGTACAAAAGGGGAAAGTGGAGTAGCACAAGACAAGTGTCCAGCCACATGTCATGAGATGTGACAAGTGGTGGGACACTTGGAAACTTGTGTGACAAGTGTCTTAACACTTGTCTCTTATCTATGGCCTTCCTTTTTGGGTTGAATACTGTCAAGAATAGAAACAACCAAATTTAGTAAGCACAGTCAGAGTACAGAACTTACTATTTTAGAATAACATCCCTATTTTTTAGGACTAGCATTTTTAGGCTAATTCGAGGCTCCTAAAATTTAGGGACCTCCTAAAATTTAGGGATCTCCTAAAATTTAGGGACCCCCCCAATATGGGTATCATATGAAAGCTTTTTCCGTGTACATCGCAAAAATGGTATCCGAATCTTCATGTGACTTTCCTATGCAAAGAATTGTGCATTTCAAGCTTTCAGCCCACACATGCACATTATACAAGCATTTTATGATCATGCCATCTTGTTGATTGTAACTGTCTATTCTGGTGGATCTAGCCCACACTTCAAGGCATCAATCCTTTCTGTGTGCGAGTCTAACCCTGATATGTGTGAGTTCTAGTCACATGCGCCCAATCGGGTCATATATGTGGAAGTGTGAACTGTCTTTTCTCTAACCCACCGTGTGGGTCCACCATAACCTGTGACCACTCATCAGTGGCCAGCTCCAATGCACTTTTCTTTATATCTAATTAGTGCAAAGGAAATAAATTTAATAAATCATTATATAGATAAATTAATAAAAAATGATACAAATTCTGTTTCTATAGAGTTGTGACAGGCAACCCCTCCATTCCAACTTTCTACTAGCATTTGCAAACTCTCTGATTCCCTTATCTTTATTTTCAAGCCACGTGCAAAGACAAACTGCTCCCAACTTATGTCTTCCCGTATACTTGCTGAAACTCTAGAAGACTCAATCATAGCTCTTGCTATGGTGGTCCATGGTTGTTTAAAGTGCATTCTACTGAGTAATCTCATGGACAGTCAACGAGCTTTATCTTTAATGATTCAATGCCTAGTCCACCTTCCTTCTTGCTAGCAATAAGGAGATCCCAGGATATAGCACGCCATTGCTATGTTTCACCCCATGTCCATAGAAATGATCTTAGTGCTCTCTCCAGTTGATTTCAGCATGCTGTAGAAAATGCTAGTATGACTGCAATAAATACCACACTGGAGACCAGCATTGAGTTGATGATCATCAACTTCCCTCCAAACGTATAGGCTTCATGAGACCACATATGTAATTTGGTTTGAAACTTGCTCTCAAACCATTGAAATTGTTGGGCTTGTGTCAACCCCAAACCTAGGGGGCAGCCCAAATATTTGAAAACCTCCCCTTCTTTTAATATCGTGAATCCATAGTTATCAACCCAATCCAGGGGATCTTCTAGTCCTACATATAGTAGCTCAATTTTCTGGCAACTAATGAGGGAACTTGATAGGTAAGAGAAGTCCTGGAACACCTCAATTAGGGTGTTTATTTGCGCTTGTTCTGCAAGAATCATATTTGAATTATCATCAGCAAAAAATTGAGATACAAAATACTCATTCATAGGTAGCTTCAGTGGCTTGAGAGCCCTTGTTCGAACCAGCCAATCTAACTTGTGAAGTAGGGGGTCATTGACAAGAGCAACCAGCAATGGGGCTAGGGGGCAACCTTGGCGAACTAACCTATGAAGATTGAATGGCTTAGACAAGGATCCATTAGCATGGCCTTGGGCGGTTGCATTGGCAAACAACGTGCGGACCATCCTAATGAAGCCATCTCCAAAACCCATGGCTGACAAGGCAAAGGTAATAAAATCCCAAGAGATCCTATCATAAGCTTTGTCAAAATCCATATTAATAAGGACTATTCTCTGTCCACTTGTGCAATGGCCCAATCAATTGCAAGCATCAAGTTCATTATTGCATCCTGTATTCGACGCTGAAATATAAAGCCATATTATCTCTCGTGCACAACCTTAGTGAGCAAACACTTGATCCTAGTAGCCAAAGCTTTAGCTAGTATCTTGTAGGCTAAGTTAAGCATCGTTAGGGGTCGCCACTGTGACATCTTCATTCTCTGTGAGCCTTTGGGTATTAACTTGATCAAACCTAGATTGATTGAAGAGGGTAAAACACCCTCTTTGCACCATTGATTAACTGTTGCAGCATAATCCTTAATGCAAGTATCCTAGATACATTTGTATAGCTCCGTTGGCAGGCCATCTATTCTAGGTGACTTGCCATTCTTCATGCTTTTGAGGGCACATTCTAACTCATCCACAGTGAAAGGGGACTCCAACTTTGCCGCCTGATCCTTGGTGATTTTGCTTCCATACCCTTGGAAGAAGGTCTGCAACTTCAAATCATAATCCCGAGCCTTCTCATGCCTTCACCCCACTATGGACCAAGTGGCAGCTAAATGCATCCAAAATCTCCTCTTTGGTTGTTAGTTTGTTGCCATCTTGTGTTTCTATGCAGCTAATCCATTCCCTTTTGCCTTTCTTCTTTAGAGCATCAAAGTAGAAGCTCATAGGAGCATCTCCCTCAACCTCCGATTTTGCCTTCACCTGGATTTTTGCTACCTGAACTTTATAGGCTTCCTGAGCCCTAATGTACATCTCAATCTCCTACAATAGATTGCCCAAAATAGAGTCCTTAGGTGAACTAGAAACTGCAACAAGAAGGGCAAGTCTAACTCGAGAGGTACAATCCATAGTAACTCTTCTCTTAGCTAGAGATCTACCATTTTTTTTAGAGACATCAATGACACCATTGTTACTTGCCATCCATGCCTCTTCAAGAGTTGGGCATGCCTTTCTCGCATCATCCCACACTTGCTTGATACTTGTGACAAAGGAAGGATCTTCTAAGAATGATGTATTGAACTGAAAAATTGGCGGCCCCTCTCTTGTGCCACCCCCGATCATAGGGCGGAAAGTCACCTAAATCGGACCATGATCCGATGCAGAAACCTCAGGAAGCACTGCAAACCTACAATCTGGAGCGATCCACCATGCAGAGTCATTAAAGTATGCTCTGTCTAGGCATGCTGCCCTCCAACAATTCCCCTTTTGTTGGTTGTGCCAAGTGTAAACAACTTCTGTCTTTTGAAGTGTGAACGCCACATCCACAAGCCCGTGTCCTGCCTGGAGTTCATTTCAGCTCTCTTTCTCTGTTGTCAATGCAGAGCCACTAGCATAGTCCATTGCTTGCTTCTTATTGTTGAGCTATTAGAGGCATATAACAGAAATAACAAAAAGCTTCTCCCTAAATACATTAATCTCTATAACTAAAAAGGAACCTTCCTCTTCTGCCCATGCAAAATTAGGGGCCAAATAATCTTTCACCAACATCATGGACCCTCCTCTACCTCTGGTGCAGCCTTTTGCAATAGTTAAGTATCCAGGGGCTACTAAGTTGATTACTTCATCTTCACCTACCTTTATTTCTTGTAGAATTAGTATATTGGCTTACGCCTCCTTACGAGGCCATATATAACTTATTTTCTACAATCCGAGCACAACCCTCGAACACTCCATGCTATGGCAATTAACTTCTTGGATAGTCCTATCATGTTAACCATATGGGGCCTCCATAAATTTAGCCTCCTCCCCCAAAGTAGCGTAATAGTTATGATCCACGAGGGGCATTCTTGTCAATCTCTTAATGGAAACTTTGCCATGCTTGGAAGTCTTGCTTCCATCTCCCTTTGCTACAGGGTCAACGTTCTCCTTCCCTTTGTACTTTCTGGCTTGGAAGGCACCATTGGTCTTCTTATTAGGATTTGACTGCAACTTGATGGTTTACAAGGCCTCCCTACTCTTGCTCTCTCCTTTGGAGTCACTAGGGCCTGCCTTATCAACCTACATTGCAAGAGGTTCAGGTGCGCTTGCTTTAGTCGCCGTCTCTGCAAGGGTTGTTATTTGGAACTTCGTTATTGACCTCTGCATTCTTTTTGGGACAGTCCTTGGCATAGTGCCCACATTGTCTATAGATGTAGCATGAGTATGGGAAGTTGTCAAAGCGAACTTGGATAACAACCTCAAAGCCTTGGTGATCAGTAAGCTCCAGATACTCTGGCGGCTCCTTCCTTCTATCCTAGAGGATACAAACCTTTCGTTCCACCTTGAGAGCACCATAAGTTGATGAATTGGAAGGAACATATAGTACTCGGCCAAGAGCTCCAGCAATGGTTGCAACTTCCTCGTCCAACCAAATAGGTAGGTCAGCAAGAGTGACCCACACAGGGCACTCATATTGCAGGATTGTCTCCAAGGAAAAGGAAGGTGTCCAAGGCATTGCAAGCACAAGATTCCCTTTGTAACCAACTGCACAACCCAAGACCCGCTCTTTCTCTGTTGCAGAGCTGAGTAGAGCCATGAAAAAGCCTCTTCCCACAAACCTGAATTGAAGCATGAAAGCTCTCCCTTGATACATGGCTGTGAACCATCAATTGAACTCTTCTTTAGAAGGTGGCATGCCATAAAATAGAAAAACACCCTAGTAGAAGCATAATCTGCATACCTTTGTTGGATACGCTGCAACGACCAGGCCACATATGCTTTGAAGCACAATTTGCCTGCCTTAACAGCTTCTGCTCTCCTTCTATGATTGATAACTATTTGCTCCTGCCTAACCATGCACTCCACCTCAGCCATGTCAGTGCCACCTGCCTAGCCACAGTAGCATAATCCATCTAAGTGATTCCTTCATTTAGGCATGCTTGCTTCCTCCCAGGCTGATTCTCATCAACATTGATGCCTCCAGGATGTTTGCCTGCCCTTGTGCACTACATACATACTGAGGGAGACATTACAGGCTAGGCTAGACAAGAGACGATCTCTGCCCCCCTGCACTTTGTGCTCCGTGTTCCTCCGGCAATGATCCTCCTATTCGTCCGCTCTTCCAACAAGGTTCCGGCCCTAGCGTTCATTCAAGTTAGAGATTCCCATACTTGAGCGTGTAGGAGATATCAAGAGGAATTGAACTAGTCTAATATTGAGCTTGAACATAGTACTTCACACCAATGTTAAAAGTAGTGGTCAAGTCCTAATGCAATATTTCATATATTGTATCCTACCATCTCCACAAAACTTCTCTCTCTCTCTCTCTCTCTCTCTCTCTCTCTCTCTCTCTCTCTCTCTCTCTCTCTCTCTCTCTCTCTCTCTCTCTCTCTCTCTCTCTCTCTCGACACAATATTCACAAAAAATCGAGGTTTAATGTAAAGTGAATTGCAAAAAAAAGTTAAAAAACTTCCAAAATTGAAAGAAGAATATTTAAAACCTTCAAATCTTAACAATTTTAGTTTAAAAAATAACAAATACATGTAACTTGATTCAAAAATCGCTGCAAAAATTTGAGTTAGAGGTTTTTGTATTTGCTACCAAAAATATTTTTCATAAACACTATTGTGGCATCAATTTGTGAGATTTCCATAGGCATTCAACTCAGTTGGCCTTCGCTTTCCATGCAATCCTTATACTTACACACATGTACCCACACACACACACACACAAATATATATTAAATGTATTAAATATTGTATATTATATAACATTAATATATATAATTATAAAGTATATATATAATAATTATATCATATTACAATCACAATTATGTATACAACTGCATTATATATGAATATATACATTGTCTTATTCATTAACAATTATGTTACATTTATACATTATAATGATTATGCTTAATTAAATAATAAATGTTATTTTATATTAATTGAAAGTGTGGATTACATACACACACAAATATATATAGTTAATTTATATATTATAACGTGTATAACATAATTATATTATATAATATATGACATAAGATATATTTATATGATATGTATATATGTACGCTCAAGCGGCTTTATAGGAGAGAGGGGTGGGAGGTCACCATGTGGTACCCTTACACACACACACACACATTTTTTCCTTTTCCACCTCTTCTTGTCTTTCCTATGCTTTGTATTTGTGTGTGTGTGTGCCCATATATATGTGTATACATGTGTATGAGTATACATATGTATATGTGCATTTAATACGCATGTGCCTACTTACATGGTCTCATATGTGTGCATCTTGTCTCTCCCTCTCATCATTTTTATTCTCTCTCCTTTCTTTTTCCTCTTTTCACCTCATATGTATTCATGTGTATATATATCATACATACATGTGTGTGTGTGTGTGTGTGTGTGTGTGTGTCTCCCTCTCATCATTTTTATTCTCTCTCCTTTCTTTTTCCTCTTTTCACCTCATATGTATTCATGTGTATATATATCATACATGTGTGTGTCTGTGTGTGTGTGTGTGTGTGTGTGTATGTGTGCACGCATGCTTGCATATGCATATATGTGTATTTAATACATGTGTACCTATTTATGTAGCCTTGTATACGTGCATCTTCTCTCTTCCTCCATTTTTATTATCTCTCCTTTCTTTTTCCTATTGTATCTCGTCTTTCTTCACCTCATACGTACTTATGTGTATATATGTGTGTCCATTGCATATATATGTGTTGAGAAACACGGATCTTGAGCATGGTGGTTGGAACTCATAGACTAGAAGCATGATAACTGAGAGTATTACTCAAGTAAATAAGGTTCCAATATAGATTAGCTTGGATTTATAAACACAATCTTGAGTAGACAGAGACATAGATTGAAAGTACAAAGTACAATAGCATTCCATTCAAATGATTGTCAACAAGTACATTGCTTTATAGTTCTAGGATGGTACCACTTTTCCTCGCTGTGCCTATGGGATAAAAGGTAGTTCTTTTGGGCTATTGCATGTCTCTTGCCTTACTGCTCCATATAAAGAGGCTATCATAGGAGTGTGATTGCATATTTCTCAACACCCCTCCTCAAACACAACCATTAAAAAACTTTGAGTATACAAAAGTTATCATGAATAGAACCTTGCTAAGTGTAGATATGGAAAAAAGTAACCATATAAAGCTAGAGGCTATCACAAGGCCTCACTAAGTATGCAAAGGCTGTAGTGCATAGGTTACGTGAGGGTTACAAGGCTTAGGATTGGAGCATTAATGCAAATACATACAAGGCTTTAAAAAGTTAGCTTAAATAGCGGGAATAGAAGGATTGATGAGGCTTGTCCTTCTACTCTTAAGTGTCTTCTTCTTCATGGTCTTCTTATTCTTTGACAATTGCAAGGTAGGCTTTCTATGATCTTTACCTGGCAAAACAAAATTTTTCAATGTGCCCAATTCTTTTGCAGAAGTCACAAACAATATCTTTATTCTCTTTGTACTTCTTGTTGACATAAAGCAACTCTTATTCCTTTGAAGTGCTTGATTATTCTTTACCTTTGAGTTTTTTCTCTTCTTCAAGGAGTGATGCTTTGATGTATACTAGTTTTGGATTTGGCATATTAATTAGTGTGGTGGAGACATTACCGAATTCTGGAGAAAGACTCTTGAGCAAGACTCCAATGCATACATCTTCATTCATTTTTAAGTTAATCCCTATAAGTTGAGTTAGCAGACTTTCCATATAATTAAGATGGGTTGCAATGGATGTATTAGCTTTCATATCCAACCTGAAAAACTCAATCAACAATACATATTTTGAAGATTTAGACCAAAGAGTGTGTCCAACTATTACCAAGTGGCATGAGATATATCACATGTGTCCACATGGTGGATATAAGTATCATCAAGCTCAAGCTTGATGATTGCTTGGGCTTTGTCATCACTCTTTTGCCATACTATTACAAGAGCAACATCTTTGAGTTTCTTCTCCTATCCACCACTGGTTATTGACCAAAGACCTTTGTTCATGAGGATTAGCTTTATCCTTGTCTGCCATGTGTGGAAGCCCGTTCCTTTGAAGCAACATGATGGTGAATCTTTGCCCATTCTGGATGGCTAAAGCAACAACAAATCAACACCAAATATATAAGATTAGACTAGCAAACGAGTTGACAAGGATTGTCTCAAGGGACACAAGATTTATTAGTGTTAAACAACACTGAATTAGTATTTTTTTAAAAAAAACTTGAAGCTTAATATTGTTGTTGCTTGATGTTGTTGTTGATTTATTCTCTCCTTTGTTGATTTGAAGTGTAAATCTTACTGGAGACTAAATTGTATAGTGAATCAGAGTGGCAATGACTTGGTTGAGCCAAGGGAAGTAATAAAATGAAGGGATTTATAAGCTTGAAGAAAAGTGGCTATGGTTGCCACAATTAGAATTCTGATAGGGGCGTGGTTTTCCACCAACTCAAGGAGTACACCATTGGGGCTGATTTTTGGTGAGGAGAGAGCTTAGATACCAACCTCCAAATGCCCTATGGTCATGGGGAACATTGCAACATGCATGGGTGGTGCTAGCTGTACGATCAAAAAACATGCAAATCTAGACAACGAGCAATGATTTTTGCAATGTCGAGTTATTGGAGTAGCAATGTTTATGTTTGTGGTCTGGCCTAAAGCACCCTAATGTAGAGAACAACTCCTTAGAAGAAATCTGATGAGATATGGCTTACTTGAAGAGATCAAAGAGCTCCAACAAAGCAGGGTGCTGGGTGGGTGGCTATGGCAATCAAGAGAGGTAGAGTGAAAATGGAGTGAGAGATGAAGTCTTCTTGTGTAGCTGAGTTGACCAAAGGTTGTGGGGAGCTAGAGGAGTAGTGAGCTAAGTTGAACCGTACTCACCATGGATTTGATACCATGTTGAGAAACACGAATCTTGAGCAATGGTTTAGCTATGGTAGTTGAAACTCATAGAATAGAGGCATGATGATTGAGAGTATTACTCGAGTGAATTAGGTTCAAAGACAAATTAGCTTGGACTCATAAACACAATCTTGAGTATACAGAGACATAGATTGAAAGTAAAAAGTACAATAGAATCACATTCAAATGGTTGTCACAAGTACATTGCTTTATAGTTCCATGATGGTATCACTATGCCTATGGGATATAAGTTAGTTCTTCTAGGTTGTTGCATGTCTCTTACATTACTGCTCCATACAAAAAGGCTATCATGGGAGTGTGATTGCATATTTCTCAACAATATGTACGTGTATATTTGTGTGTGTGGATATGTGTGTCTACATGTATGCATGTTTGTAAGTGTATGTTTTATAAGTGTGTGGCAATTTTTTCTCATTTGTTATCCTCACTCACTCACACACACACACACTCTCTCTCTCTCTCATATGTTTAATGTGTATGAGCATAAATGCACATATATCTGCACGTGTATATATATGCACACATGCATGTGTACATATGCATAAATTGTTCATGTGTTTTTATGGTCTATGTGCATTTGTATGTGGTTTTAGAGTATATATGCATTGCATGAACATATTCAACTATTAAATTTATTATCTCATCCCATATGTTCAATTAGAAAAGAAACTTGGCTCATTTTTTATAGTGCATGTGGATTTGTGGGATGTTTGTAAAGTATATACATATTACATGCACATGTTCGCTCTTCATGATCATATCCTATGTTCAACAAAAAAAGAGAAAGAGAGATTATGCATGTGTATGTGGTCAATTAAAAGAATGTGTGTGTGAGAGAGAATAAATATAACCCCTGCCCTTTAAAAAACCCTGTTTATTTATTAAATACCAAGTTTCTTCTCCTTATGCCACATAGACTTGGGAGCTTTCTAGTTGGCTCACGGTCCCCAAGGCAAAGCCCTAAATAATATATAGGATAGCTATTTAATTTTTAAATTTTAAATTTTTATCAATTTAAAAAATATAATTTTGAAAGGTAGAGAAAGTTAATAATGTAACACTATTTATTGAATCAATGAGTAATACCTATGTAAGTTTCTCGTCATATTCCCCTATTTTTTATCACAATACTAACCCCAATGTGTTTGTTTTTTGACACCCATTTCACAATTGGCCCTTTACCTTATGCTCTTGCAACTATAATTATTCAAGTGCCTATACAATTTTGATTGCCCTTACACATGAGGTATCGTGGTGATGGGAAAGTGAACATTTTCTAAGTCTATAGATCTAAAAGGTTCACTTTCTAATCACTAGGTACCTCACGTGCAAGGGAATACGATTCAAGAATGCTTGAGCTTCAATTTGCATCAATGGGGTCATCACCAAACCCTCCATGATGAGATCCATTAGGCAAGGGTGCCCCTGGCTTTTGTTGTTATTACAAATCCTCTTCTCTACAAGCTTAACAAAAGGGTACAAGATGGAATCATCAGAGGTTTATCTTTGTCGAACAGTTCCCAATGTGGCCCAATTCTTTACAGATGACAATGGTTTTAATTCATTTGAAATTAAAGCAATTTCTATCCTTCTCATATTTATTATGTATTCTTTGCTCCTTGCTCAAATTTTGCCCTCTATACAATGTAAATTTTACATGGTATCAAAGCCAAGGGAGAGGAGTAAAAAGTATGCGAGAGGCAAGGGATTCAACCATGAAAAGGAGAAATATTATCTACTACATTAGGAACCGATGATGGCGCATCAAATGGTACTATTATTGCACAAACAATTCAAACTCAAAGGATTCATCTGCCAACCTTTAGCAAAGGCAAGTTAGATGGTACAAACTATACTTCATGGAAGTTTAAGATTACAACTATATTTGATTCTTATGAGCTTCTAGAGACAATACAGGGATTGACCTAGAAACACAATCCACCTCCAACCCATCAAAATCCAATATTATGATTCTTCCAAATGTAGATATTCTATGGGCTTGGAAATAAAGGAATGTAGATGTGTCGTATGCCTTAGTTACAACTTGTTCTAACATTGTTTTGACCTTGATTCAACATATAACAAATGCATCAAAGGCTTGGAACATATTGTGAAGTCATTATGAAACACGAAATCAAATAAGGATTCAAAACCTAGAGAACCAACTAGCACAAATGGTTGGTGATGGGATACAAAAGACTAGTGAGAAGCCCCAGCTTAGAGATGTCTTCAGATTTATCCACCAAAGTTTGATGGATTGATAAGTATCCTAAATACTCACATGAGACTCCAAGCTTTGACATTTGAGGAATTTTATGCACTACTAATGGAAGAGAATTGCATCTTAAAGCCTAAGAAGATAGTAGTAGGGGAGATGTTGCATTCTCTACCAATGTAAAAGGTAAAGGTGGTTCCTCTACCAATAGTGACAAAAAGAAAAAGGGTGGTAAGAAAAAGTCTTAAGGAGAGTGCTTCTACTGCAATAAGAAAGAACATGCAATTATACATTGTCATGTTAAGAAGGTGAATGAAAAGAATGGCACTACGAAGACTAAAGAAAAGGAGGCATCCAATACAACTAAAGTAGAGTCGGAGTTATTCATAGCGACCATTGAGAAAGCATGTTTCTTGATGCAAAGAAAAACTACGAATGACTCGTGGGCATTTGATAGTGGCAACTCTCATCACATGACCAACAAGAAAGGTCTATATAGTTTTATGAAGCCTCTGCAAGAATCCATCATTGTGACTACAGGGAATGATGCAAAATGCCTTGCTGAGGATATGTGTACTATTTTATTTGTTACTAAATATGGTGAACTAAAAAATCTTTCAAATGTATTGTATGTTTCATAGATTAAGATAAATATATTATTTTCTATGTTCCTAGAAATGGTGAACTAAAAAATCTTTCAAATGTATTGTATGTTTCACAAATTAAGAGAAATATATCATTAGTTGCTTCTATAACTGATCTTAGGCATGGGTTGAGGTTCATCAAGACACGTGTAGAAATTATTGACATTGCTAGCAAAGGAGAAAGAAGGAACAACTTCTATGAGCTAAGTGCTCTTACAACCACCCTTTGTGTAGGCACCAGTAAACTTTGGCCACACTGATTTTGCAGTGTTAAAGGAGATGTATAAGTAAGGTATAGTTGCCCACCCACCTGTAGTAACTGAAATGAAGGAACTATGTAAAGCTTGTATGATGGGCAAGTAACATAGAAATGTATTTTCACAAGAAATCAAGAATATAGCAAAGGCTTCTCTAGAGTCAGTGTATGCTGGCTTATGTAGCAAAATCCCTATACAAGCCTTGGGGAGATCTTCTTATGTTGATCATTGATAACTACGGTAGAAAGATGTGGGTGTACTTCCTTCGTGATAAGGCTCAAGCTTTTGGTAAGTTTAAAGAATGGCTAAAACTTATTGAGAATGAAACATGGCAAAGTGTGAAGAAGTTTAGAACAAATGGCAGTGGTAAGTTTAACTCAAATGAGTTTGATGACTTTTGCAAAAGCAAAGGGATTAAGCATCAATTAACGACCCCTCATACACCTTAGTAGAATGGCATTATTGTCGAAATCACACCATTGTGAAATGGTGAGGTGCATGCTTAAGGGCAAGGGATAATCAATTTTGGGCATAAGCTATTAATATTGTAGTTTACATTCTCAATTAGAGTTACACAAAGGATCTTTAAAGCAAAACTCCTCACGAGGCCTATTTTGGTAAGAAACCATATGTCTTACACTTTAGATTTTTCGGATGTGAATATTATGCGCATGTTCAAAAGGATAAGAAAAACAAGTTAAAACCAAAAAGCACAAACTGTATCTTCTTGGGTTATAGTGATGAGCAAAAGGCTTACAAATTGTATAACCAAGGGGTCAAAGAAGATCATAATAAGCCATGATGTGGTGTTCAAGGAGCAACTATATATAGTAGAGGAGGAAAATATAAGTTCTTCCACTTTATCATCCAATGAAGAAGTAGTCCACAATGAATATGTCCCAAGAGTTGTCCCTACCCTCAAGGAGGAGGAAGCATCATCTTTGAATAATGAGGAGAAAGTTCATCAATTTGCAATCACACATCGAAAAATCCATTGTTGCAATGGGTAAAGCAACTCTATTATCATAGTAATCCTCTGCTTATCACTATTGAGGAAAAGGAAGGTGAACAAAGGAGATCTCGAGGAATAGAGAAGCAAAGAAAGGCTTTTACCCACATAGTCAATATGGCCTTGATGGTGGCAGGTGAGATTATGAGAGAAGTAAAGGTGCTAACAGACTTGGAAGAAGCAATTGCCGATCCAGTATCATGGAGAGCAACTATGCAATTTAATTACAATAGCATAATGAAGAATGATATTTGAAAGCCAATGGATTGGCCAGAAAAGAGGAAGATTATTGGCATCAAGTCTAGTAGAAGCTTATAAAAGTACAAAGCCATATTCGTTGCATGGGGATTTTCATAGGTTGAAGGATTTGATTTCCAAGAATCATTTGCTCTAACTACTAGAATGACCATTATTCGTAGAGTACTTATAGTAACCGCTCATAAAAAGTTACCACTTTACCAAATCGATATCAATTCAATGTTTATGAATGGTAACCTTAAGGAGGAGATGTACGTGGTTCAACCACCAACATTTGAGAACCCCCCATTCTAAGAATAATGTAAGCTAAAGAAAGCATTGTATGGGCTAAAACAAGTCTTAGAGCATGGTACCAATAGATAAATCAATTATTTTTAGGCTTAAACTTCAAAAGATGTGCCTCAGATACTAAGTTGTATGTTTACAGGGATAGTGAATATGTGGGTGACCTTTTTATTATAGGTGACTATGAAGATATGATCCATTAGAATCGAAAGGCTTTGAGCTCTGAGTTTGAAGTGACAGACTTGGGATTGTTGTACTATTGTTTGGGGATTGGAGCTTGGAAAGATCTTCCTCTCTCAAAAAAAATATGCACGAGAGATCTTGAAAGCATTTGATATTACCAAGTGTAAGGAGATAGCTATACCTATGGAGGTCAATGTGAGGTTATTCATTGAGGAAACATTAGCATTAGCAGGCATTGGGAGGTACATGAGTTTGGTCAGCCATTTCATCTATTTGTGTAACACCAAGCCAATTATTAGTTTTATTATTGGTGTTTTGAGCTGATTCTTAAACAAACCACAAGAAAGTCATTCGAAAGCTGCGATGCGAATGCTCAGATACTTGAAGGAAATTCTTGTCTATAGTATCACATATAGTTCTGGATGTGCTCTTGTGGGGAATTGTCACTCAATATGAGCAAGCAACTGTGAATCCAGGAAATTAGTTTGTGGATATTGTTTCTCTTTAGGTTTAGGAATCTTCTATTGGATTAGTAAGAAGCAGCCAAGTGTAGCACTATTTTTTAAGCAAAGTATAATGCAGCTTGTTTTGTTATATATGAAACAATATGGTTAAGGAGGATCCTATGGCATGTGGGAGTACAAGATAAAGATCCAACAATGTTAAGATGTGACAATCAAAGTTGCATTGCCATTGCCAGAAACTAGTTTTTTCACGCACACACCAAACACATTGAGATCCAATATCACTATGTGTGTAACTTGACAGAGGATGGTATAGGAGAGCTTGCCTACTGTCCAATGGAGGAGAATGGATTATGAAGGATCTCATTTGAGTTAACCTTCAAAGAATCAGCATTGGGCCAATGATATAGTTGTAGACATTGGAGGAGGTGTTAGGTATGCTCAATATCCCCTTGTAATATTTGGACATAAAATCAAGTCCTTATAAATGAGCAAAGCCAGGTGCTCTTATTTTATGACAATAGGAACGATTGGTTCCGTTATTAATCAAAAACATGCCAATTTCCCCTTTAAATGCTTCAACTACGGTATGGGTAAAAGAAGCTGGTACAGAAAACCCTTATGTATAAATTACTTCATTTAAGGCTGTGACGGAGGACTTAACTTATGATTACCAAATCTAATCATGCCATTGAGCATCTAGTTAAAGCCCCCTTCCCCCCCTCCCCTCCCCTTCCGCCCCCCCCCCCCCCCCCCCTTCGAGGTGCCACCAATGTTCCATGGTGCTCTAAGTTATAAGGCCCCCATTATGAGGAGAAGCCATGTGTGAGCCCAAACATTGGTTCGATCTTGACTTGTATGTCAAATAAGGTCTATATGACTGGATGGCAAAAAGGTGACCTATGTGAATCTCCTTCAAGTTCATATTCAGAGACTTAGCATTAGATCGAGGATGTAGATTCACCTACAAGTTAACATTGGAGGGGGTGTTAGATATACTCAATGCCCCCCCAAGGAGCCACCAATGATCCATGGTGCTCCAAGTTGTAAGGCCCCCATTATGAGGAGAAGCCATGTGTGAGCCCAGACATTGGTTGGGTCTTGTAATGTCAAATGAGGTCTATGTGACTAGATGGCAAAAAGGTGACCTTTGTGGATCTAGTCTTTAGGTTAGATAGAGTAGTTATATTGGTAGTAACTTGAGGCATAATATATTAAGTTGTAGGGTGTGGGAGTTATTAGTGACTCCTATTTTGGGATCTAGGGGTTGAAAAGTAACTCAAGGCACAATAGTTAGATAGAGTAATTATGCTGGTAGCAACTCGAGGCATGAAGCATTGAGTTATGAGGTGTGGTCGACTAGGGAAGGTTCATGGTACGGTCCAAAAAGTCGAGTAAACTACCTTTCCAGGGTATAAAAGAAAGACCTTCCAAAGCTATCATCAATATAGATTTCACCTAGTTAGAGTTCTTCTAGCTAGCCTTAAGCTTTCCACATATCATATGTCTAGATTGCCATTTAAGCTTCCAATGGAAGTGCACAGGTGGATAGAGCCATCTTTATATCAATTCATTTGAAATTAAAGTAGTTTTTATTATTCTTATATTTGTTGTGTATTCTCCACTCCTTGCTCAGATTTTGTCAATTGCACCAGGTAATTTCTAGAATAGTGAGATATTTAGGTGCTTCCATAGGGATTGGCCCCACCCTAAATTTGAGGTTTCGGTGGTTGTCTAGCAAGCTTTTTGCTAAAGTAGGAAATTGGTTATCTATCTTGTTCTCTCTTGTGGGTAAGATCACAAGTTGCTAAATGTGTGATGGCTTCATCTATTGTATTTGTTGGATCTTTGATTGCTTTAGTTCACGATCACGAAACAAGGTAGAGGGATTGATTAGAAGATTCATATGATCTTATTAGGATAAGAGAGGAACCTATCCCAAATTAGTTGAGAGTATTTAATGACATACAAATTTGATGAATGCACTGACACTTGAAGATCTAGGCCTTAAAGGATAAGATCTTAGCACAGGGTTTCTCAAAAGAATAGATCTTGAAGGGAGCTCTCTTACTCAACCCCCGAGACCTACAAACCGCTTAATGGTCAAGCGTTTCAAACCGAGCAGCCATGGCTACCTCTCACATAGCTAACGTGCTCTCTCTACTTATGGGGTATAGTGAGCTTACCTTGATGCCTGATCGAGTACCCTCCTCTCCCATGTACACTAGTAGCTCCAAGATCCTTAATGCAAGCTCGAGCAACCTCAATCCCTTTCCATCAAGCTCCATCCTCCATAGCCGCACGAGACAAGAGAAGAGAAGAGAAGAGAAGAAGATGAAGAGAGGAGATAGAGAGCTTCTTCTCCTCGATCCCTCACTCAAGAAGGCAAGAAGAAGAGAAGAAGAAGAAAAAGCTTTTTGCCACATACCAAGAATGAGAGTTTCCATTAACTTTTTGGCTTATGTACATGCCATCTTTCCCTTGGGTAGTTATCCCCTTTTTACATGGCCAACCGTGGCCCAGGCCCTTTTTCCCTTTGCTCTAACTTCCTAGCTTAGTCCTATCGCCCTTGGGCGGTCATCCCCTTTTTATATGGCCGGTTGTGGCCTAGGCCCTTTTTCCCTTTGCCCTAACTTCCTAGCTTAGTCCTACTGCCCATCCATGGTTACAAATTGCAAAGGAGGGAGCCTGGTGCTCTTTTACAAAGATTTTGGTTGTGCCTTTATATTTAGAGGTGTGCCTTCTTGCTTTTGACTATTTTGCAATTTCCATGGCTGTGCTTTGGACTCTTGGTGGTTGTTCCCATACTTTTAGATTTTTTTTGAACCCATTCTCTTGTGAGACGCCTTTTCCTTTTTTTCGCCTTGTGCTTTTTCTCTTAATGCCTATTTTTTTGCTTTCTCTGCTCTGCAATAAACATTACCACCCTCCTAGTCGAGTGCCAGTCCCATGGCACTACTGGTTGGGTGGTGAGTTGGATGCTGGTGACGGGGTAGTCGGGTGGCTTTTTGAGTTTGTATACAAGCCCTAGTTGAGGATGTGTTAGAGGGATTTATACTTGGAATTAAAGATGGTGTTGGAGTGAGTCCCTCTGGGGAGCTAGTTGTGGTGGAGGTCTGCCTTTGAAATTGACAATGGGGTTAAGGCAAACCTCCTTCTTAAGGTTGGCCATGGGTGGATCTACCCTTGATTAAAAATGGAGTTGGGTGGATCCTCCTTGGAGAAGTCGAAGATGGTGGACCTGTCCTTGAGGTTGAAGATGCTGTTGGATAGGTTTCCCTCGTCGTGCCCTCTCCTTGCGACACGATCTTAACTTGCAAGACAAAGTTGTGCACTTCCTAAGGGGTGTGTTTGCCTTACCGTGTAGTGTGTGGTGCACGTGCTTGTGGAACTGGGAGATGGGTCTAGCCCTCAGTGGTGTCCCACACTTAAGGACTCGGTTCATGCATGGTTGTCAGTGTGGTGCGTCACTTAGGGAGACAGATCTTGGAAATGTCCTGCCCTTGATGTGCCCTAAGTATGTGTTGTGGGGGACAGGGCTAGGTATGGAAACCCTACGTGTAGTGATTGTGGCACTCAAGATGCTTTTGGGGGATCCAGTGTTTTCACTTTTTTGTTTCTTTGCTTTTCTTTTTCTTTTCTTCTTCTACTTTTTTTTTGGTTTTTATATAGAATTAGATGATTACAACTGGCATTTTAACACAGGGGTGTGCTCAGGTTGTGCCCTGATCTTCCTTGAGCGATTCCCAATGTGGCCTTAGGGACTTAGTCAAAAAGGCGTGGCTCTGTAGGTATTCCTAGATACTAGCCTTCATTAAGAGGTGTGGTTGACAAGAAAGGATGATCGCACCTCATGAAGCAGCTATCACTCATGTCCTCAAGGATCTTCATATAAAAAGAGGGACGTAGGGTTGCCCTCATCATGAGCCTAGCCATAGCAAACTATCTATTCCTAGGTTAATGTCAAAAAAGAGTGGGAGAAGGTGGGCTTCCTCAGCTGTTGGCTTTTGCTTAAGTAAAAACCTAATGGTCTTAAAGTAGTTACAGGTGGTTATGAAAGCTGGGTCCGGGCAGGAAGAGAAATCCTCGAGGAAGCGGTTGATGGATGGGTGCAAGTCCCTTGCTTTGAAAGTCATGCATCCCTTGAGAGTCTCTGCATTGATATTGTAGATATTTGGAAGGTCATATCTTCCATGCACATTCCTGTCATAATCTACTCCATATTTGCGCAGGTAGGGCATGTAGATAGGATCATTCTGTTCCTCAGGTAGCATGCCGCAGAAGGCCATCCATGCATCAAAATTAGTGTTCCAAATCCTCCTTCGCCACCTTGGTTGCACCTTTATCCTCGGACGGTTTTGGAAACTTGATAGACCTTATCCTACCAGTAGTTTGTGGGTTCTCACCTCCATTGTATGATTACAATGCCCTGCTCCTTCGACCCATCTGTTCGCTAAAGTATTGCCCAAATGAATTATCCTTTCCACTACCTCCAAGGGTAAGACTCGATCCAAGGCTCATGGGTAGAGGAAGAAGAACTTGAAGGGTCGGGATTGGAGCTCCTGTTGTTGCCAAATAGTCAGCTCATGTGGCTAGTTGATGGGATGGTGATCCCTGCTGCGTGGTGGCATGGGCTCGTCAAGAAGCTGTTGTGGTTGTGCTCTTGCTCTTTGCTAGGCTTGCTTCATGAGTTCCCATCTTCTTCTTCTTGTAGCAATAATGTTCTTGGGAACCTAGGCACCCTCTGGCTCTTTTGGGGGTAGATCAAGAAAGGGCGGACTGGGCTCTCTGTTATATTGTTCTTCTTCCAATTGTTGCTCGAAGTCTGGCCCTTCCTCAATGTTATGTTCCATTGTGGGTTGAATTGGGAGTGGTCGGGGTTGCTCCTACTCTTCGAATCCAAGTTCCTTAAGCTCATTAGCGGAGAGACTGGCTTGTTGTAAGTAGTTGCATTGCTACTCCTTGGTTATGCCTGCACCGGTTGGGAGTGTGCGCTCCTGCAGGCCATACTTTAAGGCTCTGATCATCAACTCCAACTTCCTTTTCACTCTCTCCACCGAATTCTCGCGTTCAACTTGTGTGATGTGAAGTACTATGCTTAGAAAGGCCTGCCTATACGTGTTGGAGCACACTTTAGCGGCCTTAGCCTTGGATTCTGCAAGTACTCTCTCACACTTTACCAGTGTCAGGCACTTTGTCAATCCTGGCACTCTTTCAAAATTGCATCTCTCCCACTGCTGCACTTTTTCTTCCAAATCTTTCTTACCCCTTTCCATCTCTTGAGATAGCATCATTACCACCTATTACTGCTCATTCCACACTTCCAGCATTTGTGTCTTCTCTTTATCTCGGCGGTTCAACTGCTCCTCTGCTATCCTTCTACCTTGCTCAGCCATGAAGAACTGCTGGTGGGCTTTTGTAAGCCTTTCTAATAGATCTTCATTGACTTGTGCTTGGCTTTGCAGTTTTGCTCAGTGCAACCTTCTTTCAGTCATAGCCATGGCCATCAGTCCCTCCACTTCCTATTGGGCATTTCGTAGGTTGTCTTGCAGGCTCCTGGTGGCTTCTTCTATGGCCTCTTCCTTCTCCTTCGACGTGACTTCTATCTCTCTAGACATTCTTGCTCCTCCATTGCTAACCACAACCTGAATACCATGGCATCCTCTTGTTCTTGGTGTTGTTCTTCTGATGCATGGTCCCTTTCCCGCTGGTTCTCCCATAGTTCTGCAATCATCTCTTCCACTTGTGCCATTCGTTATTGGAGCTCAGCGTATTGTTGGATGAGCAACTTGTGGCCCAGCTGCTTAGCCACTAGGTCTTGGGCTTCATCCTCTAGCCTTTGCCTTAGGCGATCTTCATTCTCTTACACCTCCTTCTCTTTGGCATTGAGTTGCTCTTTCAAGTTTTAGATTTCTTTCTGATGTCCGTGGCTTGCCGTGTCATCTCTAGCCGTAGCGCCACAAACACTTGTCTTTCAACCTCTAGTTCTGCAGTTGTTGCCTTCTTCTCTTCCTTAGCCTTCTCTAGTTGGGCTAGAAATTCAGCTACATAGGCATCATAGTTTGCAGCCACCAGGGGCATTGTTGGCGGTGTTGTGGTGGTGGACGCTTCCAGCCTTTGTCTTTTTGGATCTTGCCTAGACTTAGCATCAGCTTTGCAATTGGCCTTTTGACTCCTAATTTTGGCACTATTTTATGTAATTTCATGACTAAGAACCGCATCATGGACATAAGTTTAGTGGTGTCCATAGCAGGCTCTGGCTCCTGTGTTGTGGCAGTGGCAGTGGCGGTGGTGGTGGTTTGAGGCACAAAAGTCGAAGGGAGGGGATGTAGTGGGGCCTTGCTCTTTCCTACAACAATAAGGGTCGCTCCCACACTGCCGCTGGGCTGGCCTTCCTTTCGTGGGCTCAGGGGATTTATCTCTCCAACACCATGGGTCTCCTCAATAGACCTGTGCATGGCCTTTTTCACGTCTTCATCCTTCTTTCTCCTTAGCTCCTCATCCTCTTCCTCTGCTTTTCTTATTCGCTCCTCCTTGGCTCTCTGTGATTCTTCTCTCACATTCTTCATTTCTTCCTCCTCTTTCCTCCATTCTTCTTATGCCCTCTTGGATTCTTTTTGGGCTCTTTTCAGCTTTGCCCGCTCATCATCTCCTCTTTCCTTTGTTGCCGGGGTTTTGTGGCCTTCTTCTTCTCTTGTGCCCTGGCCTCCTTCTGGGTAGTCTGCACTTCCTACTCTCCCCAATCGCTAATGGTTCTCTCGCTCAATTGCTCTACGTCAAGACGCGGCGACTGCTGGGGTGTCTCTCTACCTCCTCTTCAACTCCTTCTGCCTCCTTTATGGCCTCTTGGATGATGACCATTAAGACTCCACCAAATCTGATCGTGGATGCCTTAGAAGTGGGCTTCTTTTGTGTTGATCTTGCCATTGAGTTTGGGGATTCCCCTCCTGTTGGTGCTACACTTGTGGCTAGGACGACGGCTGAGTCCTTGATGGTTTTTAAGACAAACCCGTTCTAGTCCACTTCTTTAGGGGACCCTATGGCTATTCTCTCTAGCAGTGGCACACCAATTCTATTCATCAATGCATTTTACCTCTGTCCCGAGAAGAGGGAATGGGCCATCTTTGCTTGCATCCTTACTTCTGGATTTGGGATGTCTGCCAGACTTATTCCGTCCACCGTGTGTACATCATTCTTATTCACGCCTAGCATTGCAAACACATCTCTTCGATGGCATTTTTCTTTCTCAGGGGCCAAACCTAGAGCCTTCTCCACCATTGCAGCTCTTAGGGTACCTCCACTTGACGTTCTTCTTCTCCTGTCCTGACTGTTACTGTGCCACAGTTCCTTACATAATCAAAGCTCCTCAGGAATTTTGCGCACATGCTGTAGTTTATCGCTTGCTCTACTTTCTCCATGTACCTCTAGAGGGCACATTTGTCCAATAGCTACTTCATAGTTGGCTCCTCCAGGATAGCTTCATCCAAGTTCAGTGTGTGCTTGAAGGTGAATTGACTGAAGCCCTTTGTTTCTACACTTAGGTCGTATATCATTTGTTGTTCCTCCATGAAGGGGAGTTTGCCACCTTTATCTTGCCATGCCATTCTGGTTACCTTTCATTTACCATAATCCAACATTAGCATTTCTCATACGGATTTTCGGTAAGTGGAAAATTGATTTTGCTTCCATGAAGAGAATGAACAAGCTGAATTAAAGACGAAATTTTTGAACAACAGCCTATTAATTCCAAAACATTTTTGACACAACCCTTTTTTACTCTTTCCTACTTTTAACTTTGATTAAGTCTTAGTTTTCTTCTTGCCTGTGCTTTCTTAATCATCTAATCACCTTACCCCCTCCCCCTCAGGAAATGATGAGAATCCTTCCTAGGATTGGACATGGGAGAGGCAATGACATTTGAGCATAATATGGTGCTATCTACTTTGGCATGAACCAATTGTAGAAATCAGGGTTGTATTCCAAGTGGGAATGACGATTAAGATTATGAGGGCTAATGCATACTTGGGTAATGTAAGTTAGGACATCGGTTAGAAATTCACCCGAGTTAATGCAGCTAGCCACATGTAGCTCCTCTTCCGTAAGGATGCGATCAATGTAAGGGTGGGCCAAGACCTGGTCGTCTAGGTGTTTGTTTTGAGTGATGGCCAAGACCCTAAAAGAGGTTAGTGCTATGTAAGTTGGGTCATACTTGGTTGTTTTAATCACACGTTACTCCTCAGCATTAGTCATTACTTGGCAATCCAGTTTCTCCTATTGGAGACATTACCAATCAACTCCTTTGCGACCTTGGGGAATTTTATGGTCATGAACTCGTATTCCTCCCAAGTGCAGGATAAGGAACGAACATTAGAGGCAAGGGATTCATCAAGCAGGCCGAGGTTAAGTCTTTTGTAGCTCCTAGCGAATGTGGTAAAGGTGTTATCCAAATGCTTAATGCAATTCAACAAGTCATCTCCTATATTCTTAGCAAGGTCCTTGGCAACCGATAGAAATAAACGTCACTCGTAGGAAGGCCTAAGACCTGCTATGGTTGGGGTGGAATTGAGCTAGATAGTAGTGTATCTAAGGGTAACTTCGTAGTTTGATCTATGTGTCTTGTGCTACTTTGGGGTACTAAGGGTGGCTCCAATGGCATAGATGGTGTGTTGCTTTCCTCTTGCACAGCCACTAGGGTGCTAAGCTCTCTAGACTTAGATGATTTCGGGATATCAAGCTATTGTTTTGGTCAATATATTGGTTGGGGTTTGATGACCGCAACAGTCATGGGTTTTGTGGGTCTTGTAGCTTGGGTTTCATGGGTTGTCACTGTCTTAGATGGAGTGTGGCTACCTAGGGGTGGGGTGGCAAGTGATGGTCATGGTTGGGCCATGCTTCTAGGATTTCCCTTCTTGGGTACCCATATTCAGGTGTTGCCTTCGTAGTATCCTTGGACTCGCAAAAGATCTTTGGGAATCCATAATGGCTTGATTGTGCGCCTGCATCGATAGTGTCGGGTTGGTCTCTTAGGTTTCAAATGATAGTTTTTAGTCTTGTGGGGTTGTGTCTGCTTGCCTAACGAGTAGGCCACTTTTGGTGCCTTAGTACCCATTTAAGAATGGGCTCCGTGGCTTTGGGGATGGCCTTAATTAGTGGTGGTTTTGTAGTCTGGGTGGGTTGTGATGACTCACGACCCCCCCACGCCCCCCCCCCCCCCCCTCTGGCTTGGTCCTAGGTAGCTCTATTGGTGGCATAGCAGACTTGGATAGAGTCTCGTTGCCCTTGCTAAAAGCTATCATGATTCGAACGTTGCCAATGGAAAGGTGAATACGATGTAGATCGTAGTCCACGTTGTAGCTTGCTTGCTTTTTAAAAGTACATCCTAAAAATGATTCTTGACTTGCATCCTTTGCATTTGGCAATACATAGAAGAGGACTGGTAGGCTCTTAGACTTGATGGGGACTGCGATCTTGCACTTCCCTAGGAGTGCATATGACTTGCCCACAAATGGGCTGAGTTTAGCATTGGTGGGCTATAACTGTGGCTAACCAATGAGCATCCAATGAGCATAAGTCAAGACATTGAAGTTAGCTCCCTCTATCAAGGAATCAAATGCGTGCATGCACTGAGTGGTGGTCGTGATGCGCACGTATGCTGGTGCTACTACCTCCTCATCCTCGTCCTCTAGTTTGGTGATGGTGGCTATGTGGACATTAACAGGGGCTTCTAGCATAGGGGGCTCATGTAGTGGATGTGTGGAAGGGTAGTACTTCTTCATGTGACTGCCATTAAAGAGGCCTATGCCCTCACCTTCAAGAGTTTCGAGTTCTACATTTCTCGTCCTACTAATGGTGCACACTCGGAAAGGTCTCAATCCTTGGAATTTCATTTTTTGCTTGTGACCCTTTACCGAGTAGAGCAAAACAAGGTCTCCCTACTCAAAGTTGCATTGTTTGATGTGCTTATCAAACCACGTCTTTTGTGATGCTTTCTCACAAATTAGGGCGTGGATGGCTAGGAGTTGGGTCTCAATCAGTTGTTCTGATTCCATGAGACAGTCGATCCAAGCTTCCTTCCCTTCCCATCTCTCTTGTACTGCTATCCTCAAGCTAGGGACAAAGAATTCTAATGGCAAGATTGCCTCACTCCCGTAGGGCTGACCTAAAGGATGTCTGTCCTATAGCCATTTTATAAGCTTCCCAATAAGCCCATAATGCTACCATAAGTTTGTTATCCTAGTCACTTCGCGAGGTAGAAACTATCTTCATAAGGACGTTGACTAAGATCTTGTTCGTGGATTCTACTTGGCTGTTAGCTTGAGGGTAGTAGGGTGAGGATTTCCTATGGATGATTAAGAAGGTTGAGAGCAAGTGGGCAATCACCTCATTGATGAAGTGAGTGCCTTTGTCACTTAGTAACTTTATAGGGCAACCAAATCATGAGATAACCTGCTCCCACAAGAACTTTGTTGTGGTCCTACTGTCGTTCTTCCTGGTGGCTCGTGCCTTGGCCCATTTCATAAGATAGTTAGTTGCTACAATGATGTATCTAGCCTGTGAGTATTGTGCTATGGGGCTAATGGATCCAATGAAGTCGATTCTCCATTTCTCAAAGGGTTGCCGTGCAATGATAGGGGTCAACTCCATCTTATCCTTTTGTATAGGAACTTTAGTCCTTTGGCACTCATCGCAATGCTTTACAAAGTTAGCAGCATTGCGGAATAGGGTGGGCCACCACCGTTGAGATTGCAGCACCTTGCGGACTATTGTATCCCCGCTAAAGTGCCCTCCAACAATCCCACCATGCACTTCGCTCAACGCGTCGTGCATCTTGTGCTCACACACACATCATCGTTGCATCCGGTCTTGCCCTCTAACCTATAAAGTTGACTGGCTATCATTTGGTAAGGTTGGATTCTCAGAATAAGTCTCCTAAGCCTAGCCTTCTTAATAGGTCTCTCGGGTAGACCGTGCTCTAGTACTTGGACTATATCATCCGCCGAGTACGGTGTTAGATTAACTTTAAACAAATCTTTCTCACTAAACAAGTCAAAGAGTGAGCATTTAGCAAATCTTCAACGATGCCTTGTCCAACGGCTTCTCCTATGGGTATTTGGGACATGTGATCAGCCATATAGTGCTGCTTACCCTTGCGTACCACCATAGAGAAGTCAAATTCTAAAAGAAGAAGCAACCATCTAGTGATGCATCTAGTAGTGCAAGGTTTATTTACAAGATATAGTAAGGCTTGATGGTCTACAAAAAAGGTGAAAGGTGTGGCCAGGAGGTAGTATCGAAACTTCTTTACAGCAAATACCATAGCCAACCCCTCCCTTTCTGTGGTGGAGTAATTCATATCCATGTCAGTGAGCTGCCTACTAGCAAAACTCACGAGGTAATCCAAGTTATGTTCACCAGGCTAGCATAACACAGCTCCAATAGCAAATTTAGACGCGTCTATATACACGTGCAATGTGATACTCCAATCTAGGGCTCAATTTGGGACTCGTAAGATTGGTGTAGTTGTAAGAGCCATTTTCAATTCCTCATATGCCCGTTGGCACTTGTCGGTCCATTCGATTACGATCAGTAGCTTGTATAATGGTCTCGCAATCAATGTGTAATTCAGTATGAAGCGCAGATAATACCTTGTGTGGCCCAAGAAACATTGAACTCCCTTATAATCCTTGGGTAGCGACATGTCGACAATAACCCTAACTTTCGAAAAGTCGATGTCTATGTCATTCTTGGACACCAAGTGCCCTAGAATGCATCCGTGCTTGACCTAGAATGGCACTTCAAGGGATTCAATGACATGGTGTAAAGCTGGCATTATTCAAAGACTGCTTGCATCTTTTTCAAGTGTTCTGCCTAGCTAGAGTGCGTGCATAGGTCGTCTACAAATACCTCTAGCTCTCATCTAAGCATACCTTTGAAGATGATGCACATTAGACTCTGAAAGGTTGCAGGTGCATTCAGTGGGTCCCTCGATCTCTCTTGTTTGTCCTTTTCTTTTTGCCCTAGTAGAATCACTACCCTCTCACATTTCTTAAACTTCGTGAAATGTTTTGGTAGGTCGTGCAATTTTTTTTGATGTTCTGCCTCTGACTTCTTCGTTTGTCCTCTCCTTTCTTCCTTCAATCGTCTATGCCTTAGGTGGATTGGCACATCTCCCTTGGTGCATTTGGTCCTAGGAGGTCGCTCTTCGTACCGACCTCCGATTCGAAACTAAACTTGCAATCCTCACTAGAGGAGAGGGTCTCCCCTGATGGTCATAACTTTGTGGGTGCTACCGCTATCCCTGTGTGTTCGTAATCTATTGCTCCCATGTGCTCCAACCAGGAGCTATCGCACTCCATCTACATGACTCCTCTATCGATCTTGTAAGCATTCCCTTTCTAAGGCTTGGAGTCCGCTCTTATTTGCCCTATCACCCTTCCTTCAATGTTGTACTCTACGATGTCTACTTCTTCCTCGCTTTCCTCACTACTCGAATGGTAGTCCTCGTACTCATCATCGAAATCAGCTCCTCCTGATTGCTCATCATCCTCTAGACTCTCATCTCTAGCCTGTCCTACGTCAGTGACTAAGGCCCAATTTTACATTAAGTTCAGGTCATGCACCTTAGTCCATTTCCACTTAGGATCGTCTAGGAGGTCCTTGAGGGGCTTGAGATTAGCAGCGGGGTTGCCAGTCAATTTGCTTGTCAGATACTCGAGGATCTTGTGAAGTTCTAGCATGTTGCTAGGAACATGGAAAGAGATAGACCTTGGTTGGCTACTTGAGCTCCTGGCCATCATGTAGAGTGGCACTATGGGCTCCTTCTTTGACATGCTTCTAGTTTTTGTAGCTTGTTTATACGTCTCCTCTTCGTTTGAGAATGGGAGATCGATGGTTGCTAGAACGTACATCCAATCTCGCTCATACTCAAGGCAAGGGATGTACTTGGTTAATGGCATGCGCAATTTCTTTATTGGTACATCACCCTTGAGCATGGTAGAGATGGCATCTAGGTTGATGGGGATTGTCTTCCAAGTGTCCATCTCGACCCTCATTGCTTCCATTCAGTTTCCTAGGAAGATTAAACCATTGCCCCAGTCTTCAATGACTTGAGTGTTTCTCATCTAGGGTCGGCCTAGCAGAATGTCATAGGCCACTCCCTTCATGACGATGAAAGAACTGGACACTTGCAATCTTCACTGGCCAATTCTTCAGGACTTCGAATGGTCTTACTTTCATTCCGTTAGCTAGAGTGACATTGAACCTAGCAGTTTCGACAAGCAGGTTTCCTTAAGCCTGGAGCACAGCATGGCTCAACACACTCACTCCTGCCCCAGTATCTATGATTCCCTTTCGTGTTACGTCTCCTAGGGCTAGGATAGGCAAGACTGCATGCGTCTCAGTGCCTTCCCAAAAGGCATTGACGTGTAGTGACTTTGGCACCGAGTGCAGTTTCAAGCTGTGTATTTGCATGACTACATCATGATCTTGCAAGTCAGCGACAACATGCTCCATTGATTCTTCCACCCAGTGTTTCAACTCGTGCCATAGCGTGGGGTGCTACCTAAGTAGGTCTCCTAAACTCAGAGTCACTAGGGTGGTCACTAACATTGCGAGGAGGTTGTTGGTTGCTTGCCTCTCTCCTAGGTTTGTGCTTCTTGGCCATTGGTCTTGATTGACTGGCTGGCTCGTAGCATCTAAACTTGGCCTAGGTGGCACCGCTTGTGGCATAGGTGCGTCTCTCAATCTTAGTCATGTAGGTGAGAGTGGCGTACTCATGCTAGAGAGATTCTTAGTCTTAAGCGTGACCTTTGCATCAATATTTTTCTTCCTTCTCCTTTGGCTCTTCTTTCCTATTGATACCGTGTCTAAGTTGCTAGGCCCAGGCAATGATATGCCTGCTTGCTTCGTCTATGCTTGAAGGGAGCTACAAGCTCAACCCCCGAGACATACGGACAGCTTATTGGTCAAGCGTTTCAAGCCGAGCGACCATGGCTACCTCTCACATAGTTGACGTGCCCTCCCTACCTATGGGGTGTAGTGAGATTACCTTGATGCCCAACCAAGTACCCTGCTCTTTCCATGCACACCGGTAGCTCCACGATCCTTGAGGCAAGCTCAAGCAACCTCAATCCCTTTCCAACAAGCTCCATCCTCCATAGCCGCGCGAGACAAGAGAAGAGTAGATAACAGAAGAAGATGAAGAGAGGAGATGGGGAGCTTCTTCTCCTCGATCCCTCACTCTCACACACTCACTCCCTCACTCCCTCACACTCACTCACTCCCTCTCTCAAGCACAAGCAAGAAGCCAAGAAGAAGAGAAGAATAAGAAGAAGCTTTTTGCCACACATAAGAATGAGCCTCTCATTCACTTTTCAAGTTTATATACATGCCCTACTTCCCACGGGTGGTCATCCTCAATTTTTACATGCCTGGCCATGGCCTAGGCCCTTTTTCTCCATTCTTTCACTTCCTAGCTAGTCCTACCGCTCTTCTAAGTTTACAATTTACACAGGAGGGAGCTTGGCACTCTTTTACAAGGATTTGAGAGCGCCTTTGCATTTAAAGGTGCGCTTTCTTGCTTTTAACTCCTCCAGACTTCGGCGGCTGTGCCTTAGACTTTTGGCGGTTGTTCCCATGCTTTTGGATTTTTTTCGGACTTATTATTCTTCTGGGCACCTTCTCCATGCCTGCCCTATGCCTTTTCTTGCTTCTCAGATTTTTCTATTTTCCCGCTTTTTCCTGTTGCCAGTGTTGCAGTAAACATTACTCCCCTCCTAGCCGAGTGCCAGTCCCATGGCATTGATGGGTGGTAGCTTGGAAGGTGGTAGTGTTGGTGGCCGGGTGGCCTTTTGAGTTTGTATGCATGCCCTTGTCGAGGATGGCATTGGAGGGATTCATCCTTGAAATTGAAAATGGTGTTGAATTGGATCCCTCCGGAAAAGGTGTCTTGACAAAGATCTGCCCTTGAAATTGAAAATGGCGTTGGGGCGGATCCAATTGATGTGATTTCTCCTTGATACAACCCAATCTTAACCTGCAAGACAAAGTTGTGCACTTCCTAAGGGGTGTGTTTGCCTCTCCGTGGTGTGTGTAGTGCACGTGGCGGTGGAACTGGGAGTTGGGTCAAGCCCATGATGTTGTCCCACACTTGAGGACCCAGTTCGTGCATCGTCATGGGTGCAGTGCAGAGCTTAGGGTGACAGGTTTGGTAATCCTGCCCTTGATGTGCCCTAAGAGTGAGGTGGGGAAAGGGCTAGGCGGAAACCTTAGGTGCAATGACTGTGGCACTCAAGATGTTTCATGGGGAGCTCAAACCTTTGCTTTTCTCTTTCTTGCACCTTTTTGTCCTCTAGTGCCCTTGGTACTGGCCTCTTTTCTTTTTCTTTTTTCTCTTTCTTTCTCTCTCTCTCTCTCTTTTTCGTTTTCTCTTTTTTTTAAATGACTTATTGATCATGGCTGCGACTGGAATACAAAAAGAGTTCTTATGCTATATTCATATCATCCTCGGATGGTCCACGAGGTGGCCTTAGGCACTTAGTCAAAAATGCGCGGCTTTGCATATATTCTTTGATGCTAGCTCTTACATTCAGAGGTGTTGATGACAAAAAGGGATGTTACACCTCGTGAAGTGGGCATTGCTCATGTCCTCTCGAATTTCCATGTAGAAGGAGGGGAGTAAGGTCGCCCTCATCATGAGCCTAGCCATGGCATGACTATCGATGCCTAAGTTGATATAAAAAAAGAGCAGGGGAAGGTGGGCTTCCTCAGCTCTGTAGGCTTTTGCTTAAGTAAGAACTTAATGAGCCTAAGGTAATTACACATTACTATAAATGCTGGGTCTAGACATGAGGAGAAATCCTCAAGGAAGCGGTTGATGGATGGAAGGATATCCTCAAATCAAAAAACCAAGCATTCCTCAGGAGTCCGTGCATTGACATTGTAGATTATTGGAAAGTCAAGGGGCCCATGCAGGTTCATGTCATGGTCAACTCCATGTCTGCGCGGGGGTAAGGCATGTAGATGGGGTCGTTCCGCTTTTTAGGCAATGAGTTGCAGAAAGCAATCAAGGAACCAAAGTTGGTGTCCCAAACCCTCCTCCTCCACTTCGACTGCGCCTCGTAGCCTTGGACAGTCTTGGGAACCTGGTTCACCTTGTCATTCCAATAATCTGCTGGTTCCTGCCTCCATCTGGTAACTACCATGTTTCTCTCCTCTATCTATCTATTGGCGAGGTCATTAGCCATTCTGTTGATTCTTGCCACTGTCTCCAGGGGTAGAACATGATCCAAATATTGTGGATAAGAAAAGGACAGCTTAAATGGTCGTGTTTGGAACTCTCATTGTCGCCATATAGTCAACTCTTGAGACCAGTTGCCGGGATGGGGATCCTCACGTATCGACATGGGCTCTTCAGGGAGTTGCTGTGGTCGTATTCTCGTTCTCCTCTAGGCTTGCTCCATAAGCTCTTGCCTTGTTCTTCAGGCTTCTACCATGTGTTTAGGAATTTGTGCCCCTTTTGGCTCTTTTGGTGGCAATTCAGGCAGGGGCAGACTGGGCTCTCTGTGTTGTTCTTCCTCGAAATCTTGCTCAAAGTCTAGCCCCTCTTTTGTGGCTTGCTCTACCACCGAGACTGGTCTTTAGGTGGTGGCTATTGCACTTGTCCTTCAAACCGTAGTTCCATGAGCTCATCAATGGAAAGGCCAGCTTGCCGTAGGTAATTTTATTGTTGTGCCGCAGTAATACCTGTGCCGGTTGGAAGGGTGTGTTCTTGAAGGCTGTATCTCAAGGCACAAGATGTCAATTCTAACTTCCTCTTCATCCTTTCCATTGAATCCTTGCCTTCAACCTGGGTGACATTGAGCACCGTGCTCAAGAAGGCTTGTCTTTGAGTGTCTGAGCACACTTCGACAGCATTTGCTCTTGATTCTGTGAACACTCTTTTGCATTCACTCACCACCAGGCGTTCTATTAGTCCACATACTCTTTCGAAGTTATGCTACTCCCATTTCCATGCCTTCTCTTCCATATTTTTCTTTCCCTCCTCCATTTTTCTAGACATCATCACTACCACTTGTTGCTGCTCATTCACTAAGTCTAGCATCTGCGTCTTTTCCTTATTGTGGTGGTTTAGCTGCTCTTTTGTTGTTTTCCTTCATTGTTCCACAATGGTAAACTGTAGTTGTGCCTCTGCGAATCTCTCTTATAGTTCTTCCCGGATCTGCTCACGGCTTTCTAACTTTGCAAAATGCAATCTTCTTTCTGTTATTGCCATAGCCATGAGAGCTTCCACATCTCTTTTTGTGTTTTCCAAGTCATCTTTCAGCTCCTGTGTGCTTCTTCGTGTGGCATCCTGCCTTTCTTGCTCTACGACTTGGATCTCTCTTTCTAGTCTTCCTTGCTCCTCTATTTTATACCACAATCGAAACACCATGGCATCCTCTTGCTCTTGACGTTGCTCTTTCGACTCTTGCCTTTCTTCCTATCGGTGCTTCTCCAAGTGAGCAGTCCTTTCCATTAGCTCATCATATTGTTGAATTAACATTTTCTGACTCTTTAGATGAGCTAGTCAATCCTATTCTTCCTCCTGCAATCTTCGCCTTAGATGATCCTCATTCTCTTGAGCTTCCTTGGTCTTGGCATCCAACTGCTCTTTTAGGGCCTTAAGCTCTTTTTGATGATTTGTGACTTGCTTGGACACGTTGAGCCTCAGAGTTGCCGAGGCTTCCTTTTCAACATCCAGCTCTGCCAAGGCCACTTTTTTTTTTTCCTCTCTGGCCTTGCTCACTTGAGTGAGGAGTGCAGCCACATATGCATCATAGTCTGCTACTGGTGACATTGTGAGAGGGGCCGTAGTGGTTGATGCTTCCAGCTTCTGCTGCTTGGGGTCTTGCTGTGATTCTGCATCTGCTGCTACGACTGACCTTTTTGTTATTGCTTTGGGGGAAATCTCCACCACTTTGTTAGCCAGGAGCTGTATCATTGCCATTAATTGAGCCATGTCCACAGCTGGCACCGATTCCTGTGTCATGGTGGGTGTGGTTTCAGCTGGAGTGGCACAAGGGAAGAGGGGAGGGGGTGCAGTGGGGCCTTACTCTATCTTGCAAACCATCGGGGCTGTTTCTACACTGCCACTAACTCCAGCCTCATGATGTAAATGGTTTTTTAATGCAATCATTTTCCTTGCATTTGGTCTTATTTGTTACTCGTAGAATCCGCTATCGGAGTAAAAAAACGATTTAAAGAAAAGTTGTCTTACTTATCACCGATAGGACCCTAAATCCTAGTTGTGCAAATGTTATCTAATATCTTACTTATCACCGATAGGACCCTAAATCCTAGATAGGACCCTAAATCCTAGTTGTGCAAATGTTATCTAATACCTTACTTATCACCGATAGGATGCTACTGGACAAAACTGTTTCAACATTTCCCATTCGTAAAGCTTTGTATAATCGTTGAGGGGGACGAACACTGAGATGGAATAGACCGGCTAATATGCCTAACACACCCGTTGCAATGTGGTGAGAGGCTATTCCTCTAGGAACGAATGCATCGAAACCCTCAGTGGGCTAATCTCTCCCCCTCCATGGGTCTCTTCCACGGATCTGTGAGTTGTCTCTACCAAATCCGTAGCTTCCTTCCTTCTCATTTCTTTAGCTTCATCTTCAGCTCTTCTCTTTCTCTTCTCCTTGGCTCTTCTTGACTCTTCTCTGATCCTTTCAAATTATTCCTCTTCTTTTCTCCTTCGTTCCTCCTCCATTCTCTTGGACTCTTCTTGTGCTCTTTTCAACTTAGCTTTCTCTTCCTTACTTAGCTTTTCCTTCTTCTGTTTTTGGATCTTGGAAATCTTCGCCTTTCCTTGTGCCCTAGCTTTGGCTTGAGTGGATGGTGCTTCAGGCTCTTCTCTGTCTCACTAATGGTGCATTCACTGGATCTGTCTTCCTCATGGTGCAGTGGCTGGGAGGGTGCTACTATCTCTCCAATTCCCCTACTTCCTTGGCGGCCTCGTGAATAATGGCCATCAGTACACCATCGTATCTGATGGTAGAATCCTTGGCAGAGGACTTCTTGCGGGCTGATCTCGATGTAGAGGTTGGGGACCTTACTCCAGCTGCTGTTGCACCCGTAGCAAGGGCCTTTACTACTGTCTCGATGGTCTTTACGACGATCCCGTTCCAATCCACTTCCTCAGGGGACCCTGCCGCTATGCTTTCCAACATCCGGACATTGATCTTGTTCATCAAAGCATTGTATCTCTGTCCTGAGAAGAGGGCGTGGACCATCTTTACTTGCATCTTTACTTCCGGGTTTGGGATGTCTGCCAAACTTACTGCATCCACTGTTTGCACCTCACTCCTGTTCATCCCCAGCATGGCATATACATCTCTTCTATGATGCTTCACAGCCTTGGGGACCAAGCAAAGGGCCTTCTCCACCACTTCAACATTAAGCGATACCTCCACCTGGTGGGCAACATCCCCTCTTCTTACTATCATTGTGCCACAGTTCCTACGAGGATCAAAACTCCTCAGGAACTCTACGCAAGCACTGTAATCCACCGCTTGTCCCACTTTCTCCACATATTTCTGGAGAGTACACTTGTCCACCAGCTGCTTTACTGCTGGCTCCTCTCTAGATGGCTTCGTCCAAGTTTAGAGTGCGCTTGAAGGTGAACTGATTAAATCCTCGTGTCTCCACACCTATCCCATACTTGGCTTGTTCTTTTTCCGTGAATAGAAGCTTACCACCTTTTTTCTGTCCTGCCATTGTGGGTATCTGCCATGCAACAGTACCCATAATTAGTATTGATGGGGTAGGTAAGACTTAATTATGGCATTATGAACGAATTTAACAATTAGAAAAGCTACACGAGAACGTGAAATTTGAGAAATAACAAATTGAAAGAAAATACATGAATTTTCTAAGTGCGCTTTACTCTTAAGTTTTTATGTGCAGTTCAACTCTTCATTATGTTTTTCCTTTGTGTTATGTTTTTCTGATCACCTTACCCCCTCCCCCTTGTGGAAAGATGAAAATCCTTTCTAGGATTGAATAGGACGAGGCAAGGGCGTTAAAGCGCATCATAGTGTGTTTAATTTGACAATAGCCCCACTGGTAGAAATTTGGGCTGTATTCCAATTAGGCATGTTGGGCATGATAGTCAAGTTCATGCGGTCTAATGGATGCTTGCATGATATACGTCAGGACATCGTGTAGCACATTGCCAGATTTGAGGCGGCTAGCAACATGTAGCTCTTCTTCTGTAAGGACTTAGTTGATGTAAGGATGGGCCAATAAATGGTTGTCAAGCAATTTGTTATGCAGGATGGCCATAACCCTAAAAGAAGTAGGAGCTATGTATGTGGGGTCATATTCTGCAGCCTTGATTGTGCGCCTCTGCTCGGCATTCTTCATAATTTGGCAACCTTTCCGCTCCCATTGGAGGTGTAAGGCATACCATTGCTGTAAGAATGAAGAGGTAGAGTTTGCAAGACTCATGAGCTCTTCAAACTCTCGGACTGGTGCAGAGCCTGCAGGCCTTCGGTATGAGGTCAACATCCTGCCAATGATTGCTTGCTCCTTTGAGACTTCACCACTAGCGATAAGCTCAGCTTTGCAACCTTGGGGAATTTGATGGTCATGAGCTTGTACTCTTCCTAGGTGCAGGGTAAAGCACGGACTTCAGAAGCAAGTGGCTCATCAAGAAGGCTAAGGTCTAGCCACTCATAACTTTGGGCGAAGGTCATGAATGTGCTATCCGGCATTTTAATGCAAGATTTCAAGCCATCACCTGAATTGGTAGCAAGGTCCTTGGCCATAGCAAGAAATGAGCATCGCTCATATGAAGGCCTAAGACTTACTGGGCTGCGGTGGAAACAGAACTAGATGGATGCATTAGCGATGATGTTCCGCTAGATTGCTCCTTAGGATGAGCATCCGCTTAAAAGGTTAGTTATGTGTCCTGCGGCTTGGAAGATGTGCAACCTTCATAGTGAGCTGCTTTGAGTATGCAAGAGTCGGTCACATTAGATGATTATGGGACATCTAGCTGCCACGTAAGTTGATGGTTCAGGTTGCACGGGACTAATTGGTCGAGTCTCTAGAGACTTTGCTCTGGCATTAGTAGTGGTTGGTATAGAGCCAGCGGGTTGTGGCTTTGGCCGATAGATGGGCTTAGGTTTTGGGGCTTCGGCCTTTGTGGTTGTCATAGATTTGACAGCTTGGGTCTTAGGTATGGCTGGTTATTTAGTGAACATGCTGCTTGAAGAATGCATGGCTGCAAGCTGTGTAAGGGGTTTGTTCTTAAGGACTGATGACTTGGGCACCCAGATCCAGCTATTGCCCTCATAGTATCGTTGAGCACGTAATAGGGTTATGGGGACCCATCGCAGCTTAAGAGTGCATTCACGGCTTTGGCATCTAGGCTGCTTTCTAGGCTTTGTTAGATTTCATGGAAGCAGGAAGGAGAGCAACATGGAGTGAAGCAACATGCTTCCTCTATCTATTTCTTCTTATTCATTTAGCACACCCATAATGCATATACAACCTAAGGTCATAAAGACCATTCACACTAGAGGTAACACCGACTTATTTAATATACCTAACTGATCTAGCTAGACTAGCTGTGTCCAGCTCATGTCGGTCAAACACACATGTACGAGCTTGATATTCTAACACTCCCCCTTAAGCTCAAGATAGCATATGTACTCCAAGCAGCCATCTAAAACCACATAACTTATCTTTACCCAAGGACTTGGTAAAGATATCCGCTACTTGTTCATCAGTCTTCACATGCATAAGATCAACTCTTCCTGCAAGAACCATCTCTCTGATGAAATGGTAGTGTACCTCTATGTGTTTCGTCCTGGCATGATAGACTGGATTCATAGCCAGGAGTACACTACTCAGATTGTCACATAGTAACTTCACTGGAGCATCTACCTGTATGTCCAAATCAGCCATAAGCTTGAGCAGCCATGAAATCTCGCATGCTGCCAATGTAGCACCCCTGTACTTTGCCTCAGTACTTAACAAAGCAACCGTAGGCTTCTTCTTGCTGCTCCAGCTAATCATGCCGCTACCAAATCCAAATGCATATTCACTCGTAGATCTACGATCATATGAGCAACCTGCCCAATCTGCATCCGTGTATCTAGTCAATATCAAGGGTTTATCTCTGACATAGAACAACCCATACTCTACAGTGGACTTAACATATCTCATAATGCGTCTAATTGCATCCAAGTGCGGCTTTCTAGGCTTCTGCATAAATTGGCTTATCAGCCCTATAGCATAGCTCAAGTTAGGCCTAGTGATGGTCAAGTAAATCAAGCTGCCAACCATCTGCCTGTACATAGTCACATCCTCTAATTCAGCCCCAGTGTTCATGTCTAGCTTGACATTCTGATCAAGAGGTGTATCCAGCGGTTTGCATTCAGCCATTCCATACTTCTTCAGCATCTCTATGGCATAGTGCTTCTGCATCAGCCATAACCCATTGTCAACTGGAATTACCTCAATGCCTAAGAAATACTTCAGTTCTCCCAGGTCTTTCATGTCTAATTTAGATTTCAGCATCTTCATTACATGCTGTATGCCCAAGTCATCATCACCAGTGATTATCAAATCATCAACATATATGACCAGCACTACTAAACCTCTGTCAGTCTTCTTTGTAAATAGGCTATGATCAGCCCTACCAACAGCAAAACCCAATCTCTGCAAGTAGTTACTGATCCTAGTATGCCAAGCTCTCGGAGCCTGTTTCAGCCCGTACAATGCCTTTTTCAGCCTACATACATAATGCTGAAAATCAGGGTGAACATACCCTTCTGGCTGAACCATATAGACATCCTCTGCTAGGTCACCGTTAAGAAATGCATTCTTAACATCCATCTGCTGCAATTTCCAGCCTTTAGCAACAGCCAAGGCAATCACAGTGCGTATAGTTGCCATCTTGGCAACAGGGCTGAATGTTTCCTCATAATCAATTCCATACTGCTGGGCATACCCCTTTGCAACCAGCCTCTCCACACTGCCATCTGACTTGCATTTGATTTTGTACACCCATTTGCAGCCAATGGTCTTTTTCCCTTCAGGCAGTGGTACTAAATCCCATGTTTTATTTTCAGCCAAGGCATTCATTTCTTCATCCATGGCTACACACCAATTCTCATCTTTCACTCCTTCAGCATATGTACTTGGTTCTTTGACCTCCATCACTTTTGTCATGTACGCATAATGCTTTGCAGAATAGCCACTGTATGTCAACCTGTCAATAGGGTATCTGACCCTCTGCGAGCGTCTAAGCTATGGTGCACTACTTGATTCCCCTCTCTCATGAGGCAGAATATACTTGCTCTGCCTTGTGCCAGGCGTATAGACAGTCGGAATACCAAGTTCATTGTCTAAAGTATCACTAGACTCATAGCCCGAAGTCATTCTGCCAGGTGTCATCATACCAGATGCATCCTCAATAACTTTCTCTTTTCCTTTGCTGTCCAAGACATCATGTCTCCCCCTCACTGACATACCGGTGTCAGTGGACGGCGAGCTCCTCAATCTCCCTGTCCATGGGGATACTGTCTGACTACGAGGTCCTGTCATAACAGTACTCTGCTGTAAATCAATTGTAGAGGCATGAGTGGAAGGAGTATCCGCTGGCACTGCAACTGGTGATACATACCAAGAACCCATCTCATCAAAGATAACATCCCTGGTTACCAAAGTCTCCCTGGTAGAGGGATCATAGCATTTGTATGTCTTCTTCTCCTGCGAATATCCAATGAAAAAACACTTATGTGCTTTGGGATCCAACTTCTTCCTTTTCTCATCTAGAATATGCACATAAGCAAGACAGCCAAAGACTTTCATGTGACTTACATCCGGCTTATAGCCATACAACTTCTCAAACGGTGTCATCTCATGAATACCTGCAGTGGGAGTCCTATTCAAAATGTATACGGCTATCATAACAGCCTCTGCCCAATAGTAAAGTGGCATATGCTTTTCATTCATCATAGCCCTAGCAACTTCCATTAGAATTCTATTCTTCCTTTCAGCTACTCCGTTTTGCTGCGGAGTGTAGCTGCAGATGAGCTGCCTACGAATTCCATTTTCAGCCAAGAACCCATCAAATTCATTTGATACATACTCCCCACCACTATCAGATCTCAAGCAAGAGATGTAGCATTCAAACTTTTTCTCAACCTGTGCTTTAAATTGCTGAAAAACAGCAAAGACCTCATCTTTTGTTTTCAATATGTAAAGCCAGGTATATCGACTGTAGTTGTCAATGAAGGATACATAATATCTAGAACCTCCCATAGATACATTATGAGCTGGCCCCCAAACATCAGAGTGCACTAATTGCAATGGACGTGTACTCTGTCGTACATGCTTGACAAATGGCAATCATGACTGCTTACCAAACTGGCAAGCCTCGCATACATGACTAATATCTGAATATTGGAACTTGGGTAACCCTGTAACCAGCTGTTTCTTTTGCATAATTTGCAGCCTTTGCAAATTGACATGCCCCACTCTCTTGTGCCATATTTCCAAATCCCTAACAGTGCCAGAACCATGGGCAAACATAGCTGAATTCAGCTCTGGCAAGGAAGCATCAAGAGTAAACATTCTGCCATTCCTGTGACCACGAGCTATCAACTTGCAACCATTTCCAAATTCTTCAATAAAGCAGCCATGCTTATTGAATCTAACCTGCAAGTTCTGCTTCGTCATTTGACCAACAGATAACAAGTTCTTCGTAATTGAAGGGACATGCAATACATTATGTAAATTTTTCTTTTTGCCATTATGGACCACAAGGGACACTTTGCCTTTATGCTCAATGCTACGCTGCGTGTCATCACCTGTGCATGCATAGCCATGCTTTTCAGCCACCATATCCGTGAACCAATCACCATGAGGGGTCATGTGATTCGACGCCCCCGAGTCAATGTACCACACTGCATCATCAAATGATTTTTCAGCAGCCTTATCTTTGACATACTGCATGGCAAACAGTCTATCACCAAAGTCATCTGCCTGACTGGACGTAGCATAATGTCCATACTGCTTGCCTTCTGGTTTTCCTGCTTCTTCCAGCAGTCCTTTGCAATATGCCCATACTTTCCACAATAGTGACAATCCTTATCTTTATTTGGATTGTCTGACTGACGCTGCTGCTGCCGTGAGCCTCTGCCACAGGAGTTAGATCTCCCCCTACCTCGAAAGTTTCCACCACCTCTTGCATTTGATGACTGCTGATTGCTATTACTGTAGGATGCATTCTGATGGCCTCCTTTGCCAGATCCATAGCCTCTACCACGGCTACCACGGCTACCACGATTACACTGATTCGAGTAAAAAACTGCATCCTTATTCTTTGAGCTGCTTGACCTTGTAGCTAAGCCAAGCTTCACCTCTTCATGAATCAATAATGCAACCAGCTCATTAAAGTCAGGCATCTCAGGCCGCACAGATACTGAAGTGTCAAAAGACTTGTACTCCGAACCCAAGCCATTTAAGGTCACTGCAACCATATCCTCATCTTCTACCTGTGAGCCAACAGATGCCAATTGATCTGCTATGGTCTTAACCTCTGTGACATAATCTTGTATGGATCTGTTCTTCCTCTCCATGTTATTGAATTTCTGCTTCAGTTGTATCTTCCTTGCACTTGTAGTTGTGCCATAGTATTTGACCAATATATTCCATGTATTTGATGGGGATTTACAGTTCATGATCTGCATCACCATAGCATCCGAGATACATAATGACAACCAATGTAAAACTCTGCGAGCTCTTTTCGTCCAAGCTCGATGCGCTCGTCTTTGATCAGCTGTAGGATTCCTATCTGGAACTTCAGGTTCGGCCTCAACACCTGTCTCGCTAAGTCCCAGTATCCTTTGCCTATCAGAAAGTTCTCCATGCGAAACTTCCATATTGCATAATTGTTGCTATCAAGCTTTTCTCCCACAATCTGGGTTACATTATCAGTTCTATCAGCATTTGCCATGTTGCAGACCTTACCTGACTACCTGCAAACCAAGATCTTCTTAACAATTTAACTTTAGCCTGGAACTGTTTATGACAGTTTTCTGCAATTAATTGCAATAAAAACCAGGGTATTTCAGCCCACTGATAGTCCAAAACAGCTCACACCAAGTGGCTTAACCTATGAGTAAAGCAGTCAATGCAAATACTATGTATTCACTTCGGTTTGAACTCCTGCAACCTCACTGCCAGGGTACATATATGCAGTCTGAAAACTGTAATTCTGTGAGTGACCAGCAGTGATTTCAAGCCCAAAACTGAGTAGTATATATGGCATACATGTCCCAAACCTTCATAGACATCTGCTAGTACATGTAGCAAACCGAGCATAACCAATGGGGCACAAATCAGTGCATAGATAGCAGGTATAAGTATCAAGCCTTCTTCTTACAATTTGCAGTTAGCAACTTCTCAATAAACCACAGTCAATCCAACTCCAAAAATAGCCTCAAATCATGTCAGACATTCACTTTGAAGTTTTAGGTTCAATACATGAGCATTCGGGTAACTATAGGCATCCTGTTTTCATGAATCCAATTCATATATTGCATTTACTGCTTGCAACCACTGAGACAATGTCACTGCAGTAATCACCAGCCTTAGACTTCAACTTCCATGATCCCTTGATGCTCAACCCAATCCATAAACCTCTAGCATACATATCCCATTTCATACATATGATAGATCCCAGCCAAGTGTCAAGTAATGCTTTAGTGAAAGCTAATGCTTGCTGCCCACTGTTCTGAGACAGGTTTCCAGCTTGTTTACACTTCCAGATCTGAGTATTTTCTTCAAGGAACTTCAGCTCAAAGTCTTGAGAACTGATACTTATGTCTTCTAGAGTGCTCCTAGGCTCCAGTGAGGTCCATAAAGCATGTCAGAGAGCTTCAAGGCTCTTCCAAAGTATTGCATATGCTGTATATACACTGTATACAGCAGTTCAGCCTTCTGTCCTAGGTCTGTGTACTCTGATTTCAGCTCATAACAGAGCTCCAACACAAGCAATGGCTTCTTGTAACCCTGAACTACCTTCCAATGTATGCTCACTAGCATTTGATGACTTCTTGTACAGTGCTCATGTCAATTTTGCTTCAGCAGAAGCCATGCCTTCATCAGGCGCAAACACCCAGGTCTACCAGGAGTGTACAACAACACCATTTGATTATAATAATCATGATAGAGCCCACACTAATACTCAATCAAGCCTTTGAAGACTCATCAGCAAGCTACAACTCCTCCTTCAAGCAATAGGAATCCAATACTTCACAGTACATACCTCTGTGTGACCATTGATGGAAATGACAGTCAGTCCTCTTCCTTTTCCAGCTCTTCAGGTCACTCTTCAAGTCTTCTTCTTGAGTGCATTCCACCAGTGAGCCCATTCATGGCTCTGATACCATGTTAGATTTCATGGAAGCAAGAAGGAGAGCAACACGGAGTGAAGCAACATGCTTCCTCTCTCTATTTCTTCTTATTCATTTAGCACACCCATAATGCATATACAACCTAAGGTCATAAAGACCATTCACACTAGAAGTAACATCGACTTATTTAATATACCTAACTGATCTAGCTAGACTAGCTGTGTCCAGCTCATGTCGGTCAAACACACATGTACGAGCTTGATATTCTAACAAGCTTTGCATGAGAGTTCCTAGGTCTGCGGGGTCACGTTTGCTTATTGTGGAAAGGCTTGCCTTGATGTTTAGGTACCCATTGAAATGTAGGTTGCTTAACCTTAGGAGTGGGTTTGGTGGGGTGGTATTTTGTGGGTTGAGTGGGGTGTGACACACCACGACCCCCTCCTTAGCCTTAGGCATGGTCTTCTCTATTGGTGGAGTGGTGGTCTTGGAGGGACCCGCACTGCCCTTGCTGAAAGTTGTCACGACGTGCACATTTCTTATGGCAAGGTGGATACACTACAAGTTGTAATCGATGTAACAATGGGTTTGTTTTTTGAAAGTGCGCCCTAACAGCAACGCCTTGCCTGCCTCCTTCGCGTTGGGCAACACATAGAAGATGATTGGCAAACTTTCAGACTCAATAGAGACAACAACTTTGCACTTCACGAAGAGTGCATAGGATTCACCCCCAAATGGGCTAAGTTTACCGTTAGCTGGTTGCAGTTGGGGTTGACCAATGAGGGTCCAATGAGCATGGGCTAGGATATTGATGTTAGCTCCCTCATCGATCAAAGCATCAAAAGAATGTGTCTTTTGCATTGTGGCCGTGATTCGTAAATAAGCTAGAGCAACAACTTCCTCATCATCCTCTATCTTAGTGATGGTTGCGATGCAGACATTGATAGGGGCCTCTATCATAAGGGGCTCATGTAAAGGATGTGTGGGAGGGTAGTACTTCTTCATGCGACTGCCATTGAAAAAGCCTATGCCCTCGCCTTCTAGTGTTTCAAGTTCGACATTGCCCATCCTACTGATGGCACGCACTCTAAAAGGTCCTAACCCTCGGAACTTAATTTTCTGCTTATGGCCCTTCACAGAGGACAGCAACACAAGGTCGCCCTGGTCAAAATCATGTTGTTTGACATGCTTGTCAAACCACATCTTTCTTTGCACCTTTTCACAAATTAGAGCGTGGGTGGCGATAAGTCTAGTTTCATGAGGCGTTCCAACTCGATAAGATGGTTAGTCCAAGCCTCTTTTCCTTTCCAATGCTCTTGCACCGCTATCCTCAAGCTAGGGATAAAAAATTCTAAAGGCAGGATAGCCTCCGTTCCGTATGCTAGCCTGAAGGGCATTTGTCCCATGGCCATTTTATAGGCTATTCAACATGCCCATAAAGCTACCATGAGCTTGTTATCCCAATCGCTCCAAGAAGTGGAAACCACCTTTGTGAGCATGTTGACCAGGATCTTATTCGTTGATTCTACATGGCCATTGGCTTGGGGATAGTACGGTGAAGACTTCCTATGGATGATCAAGAAGGTTGAGAGTAGGTGGGCAATCACCTCATTGATGAAGTGGGTGCCCTGGTCGCTTAGTATCTCAATAGGGCAACCAAATCTCGAGATGAATTGCTCCCATAACAACTTCGTTGCGGTCCTTGCATCGTTCTTCCTTGTGGCTCTTGTTTCATCCCATTTCGTCAAATAGTCAGTTGCTACGATGATATATCGAGCCTGTGAATACTGGGCCATAGGACTAATGGGTCTGATGAAGTCAATGCCCCATTTCTCAAAAGGTTGTCATGCTATTACAGGGGTCCATTCCATTTTGTCCTTTCGCGCGGGGACCTTGGTCCTTTGGCACTCATCACAGTGCTTAACAAATCTAGCTGCGTCATGGAATAGTGTGGGCCACCACAGTTGAGACTGCAACACCTTGTGGGCTGTCATGTCTCCACTAAAATGCCCCCCAGCGACACCTTGTGGGCTGTTGTGTCTCCACTAAAATGCCCCCCAACGATTCCAGCGTGTGCCTCTCTCAACCTGTCATGCATCTCATGTTCGCACACACACCTGTGTAGCAACCCATCTTGCCCTAACTTATAGAGTTGGCCGGCAATCAACTGATAGGGTTGGATCTTCACAATAAGCCTCCTAAGCTTGGCCTTCTCGATAGGTCTCTTGGGTAGACCATGTTCGAGCATGTGGATGACATCGTTAGCTCAGTATGGTGTTAAATCAGCCTTGAATAATTCCTTGTCACACTGGATAGGCCAAAGAGCTGCACATTTGGAAGGTCGTTCGTTATGCCTTGTCCAATGGCTTTACCCGTGGGTATGCAGGACATGTGACCTAACAGAATCAAACAAAACAACTCATAGAGATCCCTCCTTGGAAGAAGGTAGATAGATGCAAATATGCTCCATTCCAAGGGGAAAAATAGGGCTCTCAGCCCTAAACTAAATGCATCAAATTATGGCCCATACCTCCTGCATATATAGCAAGAGGCGTACGCATAACATGTCGTCAGATCAACCTATGGGTCCAAGATAATAGTGGTAGATGGGTCTCGGCTACTCTTTGCATTACCTATAACAACCATTGCGCCTGCCATATAATGTGTGGTCTGATAACATCCCCCACAAGCGACCAGGTCCTGTCTCATCATCAATAACAACATCCGAACTAGGACCACAATTTTCTCTATGATAAAGGGATTTAATGGATTTCATGGATGAGAATGGGCGCCGAGGTGAAGGCTTTCTTTAATATTTGAAAAGCTTGTTCAACCTTATGATCCTATATGAACTTGTCCTTTCCAATTAGTTTGGTTAGAGGAGTAGCAATATCAAAGTAATCCTTAATAAAGATTCGATAAAAAATTGAAAATCCCAAAAATCATTGAATATCTTGCATAAATGAAGGTCTCCCATTACAGAATAGTTTGTACCTTATTAGGGTCTATAGAAATTCCCTTCTCAAAAATGACATTCCCTAACTTTAGTTTGGTGGAAATAACACTTTTCTAGCTTTGCATATAAAGCTATTTTTGGCCATTTATTTAAGACTATTTTGGCATGATGCTCATGTTCCTCTTGGTTCTTGGAAAAGATCAAGATATCATCCAAATATATCACAATAAACTCATCCAAGAGTAATCAATTGAGACTTTTTTTCCCTCTATAAGTCAAGTGCTCTATTCTAAAGAGATTAGTGTCATGTGGATTCTTGAAAGATATCATTAATCATACGTTGAAAAACTACTAGAGCATTCATGAGGCCAATGAACATAATAACATATTCAAAATGCTCGTAGCTTATGCGAAAATTTATCTTCCATTCATCACCTTCTTTTATCGTGACAATATTGTAAGCACCACAAAGATCTAACTTGGTGAATACTTTGGCTTTCCCAAGTAGTTCAATGAGTTTTGGAACCAAGGAAAGAGGGTACAAATTCTTGATAGTAATCTTATTGAGGCCTCTATAATCTACACACATACAGAGGGATCCATCTTTTTTCTTAATGAATAGAATCGGAGCATCCACAGGAGATTTTGAATGACATATGGATCCCTTGACAAGATCTTCATCAATATATTTCATGAGCTTTGCTATGTACATTTACAGGTGATGCAAGAGAAGTATAATTGCATAAGTTACATGTGGTTTACAATGGCTGATGTATGCTATCATGTAGTATATCATTGCTAGGGGGTGTTGTTTATGCTGACTCCATGCATTACAATGCCTTGGTGGTCAGAGTAATGTTGGGATTTGTCATTTGGATGCACATGTAAGGTTTTGATAGTGGTTATGATTCATGTGTGTGGATTGTAACTAGTTTAAGTGGTTGGAATTTTAGACATGTAGAGGGCATAAGAATGGTTAAGAAATAAATGCACATGTTGTTTGTGGCAACAAATACTTTTGACAAATTGTAGTGTAATTGAGGGCATCTACAAGGATTTCAAGGGGAAGATTTATCACAAGGACATGAAATTTTGATGTTTTGCTTAGTACTTGATTAAGTGTTAATTTTTAAATGTGCAAATGTGAGGTGCATGTCTGATGCACAACTTAGTGATTTCACAATGATGGGCAAAATACCCTTAGAAGTGAGCATGTATCAAAGGCAGAAGTTGTAATTAATAGGTTCTAGGTGGTACTCGGTGTCAGTTTTTGGTCTAGAAGATTTCACTAGTCATAAATGTCAGTGGTGACATTAGAAACTAGGAATTGATTAATGCTAGTTCATGGGCTAATAAATGCTCAAGGATACTAGGATAATAAATTGGCCTAGTCAATTTAATTTTTGATGATAAAATTATTTTTCTAAGGAAAGAATACTAGTTAAATTAATTTTTAGAATAATATTTAAAAATGGGTTAAAATTGAATAGAAAAATGCATTTAGAAGGTTGTCACTTGGCAAAACTTGCTCGTACACATGGGAAAAAGGCTACTAGAGGTTGTTGGAGCCTTATTCTATCATGGTGAGTGGAAGAGAGAGAGTTGATGCTATGATTTTCTAGCCATCAATGATTAATTCCACGAGGCTAGCCAATTAACATAAAGTTTGGGCAAATTTTGCCATCCTAAGAGCAAGTTGAAGGCCAATCCCCAAGCAAACCAAGGGGCAAGTTGGTGTGAAGGCATGCTGGTTGCTATGGGCAACAAGATGTATCAAAGTTTAAAGGAGATGAGGCTGGATCTTAGTGTACTTCAACATTTAAATACTACGAGAGAAATAAATACCACAAGGGGGGATAATTTTGGGACCAACCAGGTGTCCAATATCCAAGATCAAGTGATAACATTTTAGTTTATGTGAGTTTTATGCTTGCTTAATTTATGCTTAATCAAGTTATTTTCTACCCTATATAAGAAGGAAGGCTAGTTTTAGTGAGTCTCTTCCAAAAAATACTAGTGCAACGAGGGCTTAGAAAGGAGGGCCACGACATTAGGGTGCTAAAGAAGACAATATGTGAGTGTGGTAAATTCAAATAGCATGACCACATCCGTAACAAATGCAAGCTGAAAAGGTGTGTGGCCCATTACCATCTTATGGGTTGTGCCACATGCCCATAAACAACTAAACAAAGCCTCATTGCAATGCTAGGGATGTGAGTGACATGTATGAGAAGGAGAATATGATAGTGTTTTGTTGGCGCTTTGGCATATGGATAATAGGTTTGAGATTGTTGGTGAAAAATTTTGTAGTGACTAAGATCATCGATGACAATGTGATTGAAATGTGCCCCACAATTTGTCATAATACTCAAAGGAAAACCATCATGAGAGAACATGTGGGAGTAGAGGAAGGTGATCATTGTGGAGGCAATGGCATCCTTAGAGGAACGTGCTTCAACCCACTTATACCTTTTTTGGTGGGCTTTAAGATTGGCTCGATAAGATCCAAGCCCCATTTGGTGAATAGCTGCCACCCAGTAGGGATGTGAAGTGGTTAAGTAGTTACTCCTCGTAGGCTTGGGTCCACATCTTTGACAAAACTCACATCTTTGGGCATATTGCTTGCAATCCTAGAACAAGCTGGGCCACCAGGGGCCAAATGAAGAACCATGTCTAGGCCTCGATGGAAAAGTAGTCCTCTACACAATTGATATGGTCGGCTCTTCAATAGAAAACAATGCTCGTCTCTTTCTAGAAGCTTGGGGCAGGACCAAGCCATGTGTCTATAATTGTGTAATATACCAAGTTGATACCATGTTCACTTGAAAAAGCAAGCAAGTAATTTTGAAGAGCTTATTGTTTGGAAAATTAGGGTCAACACCTTCATATTATGGTGCCTCACCACTCATGATGTGACCAAGATGATTAGGCACATTGTGGTGTTTTCTTAGACAGATCCCTAACTCAAGGTCAAATTTTTACAAAAGGAGAAACCATTTCCAAACATAACCAAAAAGTTGAGATTTGTTAAGTACATATTTTAAAGCTTAATGATTTGAAATAATGATAAAATGGAATTCTAAAAGGTAATGATAAATTTCATTCAAGCGTAAACTATAGCCGATGCTTCCCACTTGTTTGTGGAATAATTGGCAGCCTTATTAAGCAAATGCTTAGCATAGTAGATAGGGTGATTGATATTGGCCAAGGAATTAGGTTGTGTGAGGGGAACTCTCTTGCTATAAGTCTAGCATCCATGTGAACATGGAAGATCTTGGTCCAATCAAAGATGATTAAGATGGGTGCTTGTAGAAGGTGACGTCTAAGATTTACCTTCGAAGGCCCTTGAAAGAGATGAGGACTAAGGGTTTGGAAAAGAGGATAAGCAATGTATGCATATAGGTTGATGAATCGGTAGTGGTATCTAGTGTGACGTAAGAATGAGTGGAGTACTTTGGTTGATGTTGGAATAGGTATCTTAAGTATGATGATGATTTTATTTGAATCGAGGGTGAGGCTATTTGTTAAAACAATGTGGCCAAGCAAGGTTTCCTTGGTTACAAAAAAGTGAGACTTACCTGGATTGAGTCTCAACCTTGTTTCTCTACATTGCTCAAATACTTCTTTAAGTTGATGAAGATGCAACTAGAATGTGGTATTGGCCATATTGAGGCTGAATATGCAGAAAACACTCGTAGCTCCACATAAAAATTTAGAGAAGTGGAAGAAGGATGTTAGCTTTTCAAGATGAGGAGTAGGAGGACAATACCTTTTCAAGATGGGAAGGGAATTCCCATAACCATGTTGTTAACAAAATGGGTTTTGGGACTCCTAGGCTCACAATGTTGAACTCTTGTAATATGTCTTGGAAAAATTCGAACTCTAACAAGTGGGATTCTTTTGCTATGTATACGAGAACTATTGGATCATGGACGGGGGCGTTATTAATATTTAGTATTGCAATTGTGTCACTAAGCAAAGTTATCGGTAACTCCCCATATTCAACATGTATGTTTTAATGCTCTAGATCTTGGGAAGAAGGCACATCCAATTTACTAGTGATCCTAGCAGTGCAATCATGGGAAAGTGGTTTTTGTCATTCTTAACATGTTTTGAGGAAGGCATGGTATCCCTTACCTTGATGGCAATTGAAGTGAGGAGTATATAGTTCCCAAAGATCAATTTACTCGAAATTTAAAGGAAGTTTTAAATTGGGATCTTGTGTCCACTAGGTAGAAGTTTCCCGAATCATTAAGAAACTTTATGTTCTCTATATCCACACAATCCTTAGGGTGATTATTTGCATTGTCTAATGAGTTTTCTGCATTTTTTGTGAAGGGCTCTATGTTTTTAGAGACATCTACAAAAGTCCTTGTTTTGCAAGGACTTGCTCCATTTGTAGGCTTAGGTATTTTGCAATTAAGGTTTATCCTCGATGACTTTGTCAAACATTTGTGTGTCCAAGTGTGAAACACAACTCAAAGCTTATTCTTATGCTATACAAAAGAACTCATATGTGGTGTACACTTGTATCACCCTTTTCTATGTGATTATTCTTTCATTTCAAAATCCAATGTAATCAAAAGTGTTTATTTGTAAGAAGTGTTGCAAGGAAAGGAGTAGTCATAGTAATCCTACTAAGACATTTAATAAGGAAAGCATCCAATGGAAATCTATTCCATATATGTGTGCACCCACACTTATACTTGGTATACATGTCTATATGGATGAGTGCTAACACATGTCTAGATAATGATAATATTTTTGTGTTGACAAACATGTGTGATCATGCATACATATGATATCCATGTACTTACATGTAAATTGCTATATGTAACCTTTCATGCATGCAACGATGAAGTTATTCTTCAAAGAGATCCTCTAGGTAAGAGCTTTTATAAATGAAGCAATATTGTTGTTCATGCAAGTATGGATTCCTTTCTAGCATCTTCTAACCAAATGAGATTTTGCAACAATTGAAACAAGGCGATATAAATCACAAGGGCCCAGTTTGCGAGTAATGGAGAGGTGCAATAAAGTAATTTGAACTAATCAATAATACATGTGTAATATGACAACATTCAAGGCTAAGTCCTTAAATGCATATATGTGAACAAATCGATTGAAGTTCACAATGCTTATGTGCAAGTGAGTGTGCACATGCACACATACACAAAGGTAATATCCAAATATCTTAAATATGAACAATGATGTTTTTGAATACAACAATCAATTTTGCGAAAAGTACCCTTAGATTTGAGGTTGAATAGGGAAAAACACAAAGCAAATATGATGTCCTTGCTTTTGGGTAGGCCAAAAATAAGAGGAAATACTTTGAGTCGCTTATACAAGTCCCATATTGATATCCTTTGAATCATGAGCTTTGCATTACTTTCATATTTACATAAATGTTTGAAGTACACTATCGGGTTTGATTGATTCACCATATGTACATTTTAGTTCTTCTAGACTCTCCTACTCCCATATGCTTTAGGTTATCAAATTTAAGTGGATCCTCCTCTATATAAGCGTGCAAGCCTTGGATCATTTTGGAGCTTGTGTTCCAGTTCAATGTACCTACAAACATGAAGTAATTAGTGCTAGTAAGATCCATCCATAAAGGCAATCCGCATAAAGGTGACATGTATGGGACTAAATTGCTACTTCAAATATTAGTCAAACATATGGAAAAACACAAAAAATGGTACATTCATGAAGTTCAATAAGGACCAAAGAAACAATTGCAAAACACCCACTCTAACAAAATGATTTACAACAATTGACAATGTGGAGGGACAAGGCAAGCAAGCAAATACATTTATAATGTAGGTATAACAAATATACTATATTTAAAAGAATGCATACCCCACTAGGGTAACACATTAAATATCTACTCTAGTTTTAAATTCCTTGTGAGCACAAATCAATTTCCTCCCAACTAAAATAATTGAAGAGATTTTCCAAAGGCAAACGTAGAATTTTGTGTTGAGTAGCCATCTCATGCATATATGCCACGTAGTTTGTAATGGGTATTTCAACTGGGTAATGTTGTTAGGGATTTTTCCTGGTTTAGGGTTCCTTGGTACTAGGTAAGGGGGCTAGTCCCAAGGCACTTGCCAGTCCCCCCCCATTGAAATATCAAACCCATGATATGCATTGAGGGAATGCACAAGAGGCACACTAGCTAGGATTTATTTTACCCTATGTTTGTTCCCATCAACAAAGGGAGTCTCTCTACACACATTGCACCATAGGAGTCCACTTTTCAACTACCAACTCGACCCATTTAGAGGATTCACCAAGAAAGCCCTGATTGCACCTAACAAAACCACTATGTAACACCACCAGTTGTAATGCCTTTATTAAGGCTCTCATTCTCTTGGAATAGACAGTTTACTGTGCTTGCTTTCATGCTGTGATACTATTGCATTCTTTACCCTTTGAATAAACAGTTCCCTTTGCTCGCTTTCATGCTGTGTTTCTATTGCATCGTGTTCTCTTTCATTTCCCCTCTTCTCCCTCTCACTGAGTTTATGCAATATTATAAAGAGTAGCCCTTCCTTCTTGTACATTAATGGCAGGCTTGTCTGTGTTGTAGAAGAGATCAGCAAGCACCAAAATCAGACAAGTAAAAGTCTTTGCTGTTGCAGAACACTCAGAGATGGTATTCATGACACTGCATCGAGCAAAGAATTGACCAGTCGGATTTGCAGTACGTGCATGTTTTGGTGTCGTGAATTTTCTTACCGGGTATCCAGCTGTTCACCCTGTCGGTGTTGTGAATATGCAGTTACAAATGATCCAACCAAAGTTAATTGGGATTAATCCTAACAGAATTCCGTATAAGATAGCCTTCCCTATCCACTATTTTGGTAGAGGTGTGCTGTAGTTCTGTGGGCAACGACATAGTTGGCCCCCTTACCCTACAATGGAACTCTGTAAACGTGAGGTGTAAGTTCTCAGAAGGCCTCCAAATTTCCATTGGTGACCCATGAATTCTGATTATGCAAATAGAGGTGGCTACAAAGAAAGGGTTGATAGCTGATTACAATGAGAACAAATGCTCCTCCATTCTGCACAATGAAAAATCTTTGAAACAGAGTCGAATGTAATTTGCACTTACTTTTTCAAAGCTTCTTCTTCGTGTTGTTTTGCCCGTAACTCGAGGATTCTAATTCTGAAAACAGCATTCTCACAGTCTTCGTTGTAAGTTTCTTCATCTTCCACTGTCATCTGCTCTCTATCTCTCTCAAAGTTTGCACGCCTCTTAGCGAGTGCAGAAGTTTCCTCATCATACCGAGTCTAGAATTGCACACAGTTAGAATATGCCTTGAGCCCCCAGAACAAAAAAAGGAGATCAAAGCTTCTGTTAAATGGTGCTGCATAGGTTACCTGAATGATAGTTGCTCTGTTAACCAGCCGATCTTTCAGTGCTCCCAAGCAGCTGTCTCGAACCTCCAACATCTGTTGCCTTGTTAGCTTCTGCCTTGGCCTCACACCAGGTGGGAGAAACGCTGACAGATAGTCGGTGGGAAGCTGCATTGGAAGAAGATAATGCTATATTAAAACTATCTCGAGGACTTTCACAACCATGGCATACGATGAGGAATTTGAAAAATATTGCTCCCTGAGTAACAATGGGAAAAGGAAGAGAAGCTATGAGTCTGAAGAGTATAGGAAACATTTGAATATTGCTATGTCTGCGTCTTAACTGAAGATCATGGAAGCTATTTAAAATAGTTTTATTCATCTGTGCATACAGTGATGTTCAGTTATGGTTTGGGAAAACACAATGGCTTTGCACAATCATGAGTGCCTTAAAGCTGCATCTCTTTTAAATATGCACAGGGACGTGGTACATCTCGAAGCAGCAGTGTACATGTTCAAGATGTGGTCCCTAGAGTTCTTAGATTTGGCCTTACAAGCTCATTGTCAACGAACAAAGATGCAACAATGTAACTCTGAAGCAGACAAGCTGAAAGTTTCTTAAGGGTTTCTATGCAATCATACTGGGTCTTGCAAAAGTCCAATGTAGAAACTTCAAATTCAAAAACTGGGTTGTTCTTCAATCAGCTCTATGCTTCAAGAAATAATGGAGGTTTCTGGGAGAAATTATCTACACACGCTCTTCAAGCATCTACACAATAAGGAATTGGAAACTAGATATACTACAGTTTCCTTAACCAGTGGCAACAACTCAAGTGGGCAAATATTGGATCTTAAAAACTCTCTGGTGGAACAGGGACAGCTTTCCAATACATCTTTGAAGTTCTTAATCTATGATATCATCGTTTCAATTGCTTACTGATGAAGAATGCTGTAACATGTTATGATTAAAACCTTAAAGCACGGGATAATGTGCATAAGCTAGTGCCTGTAACATCTTTGAAGTTGCTGCTCTATGGTAGCAGGATTTTCATTGCTCACTGATGAAGAGTGCTGTACATGTTATGATAAAAACTGTGCATATGCTAGTGCTTGTAAAACCACATGTTTTGACCAAATGGCAAACATTAGGAAGATGTGAAATGAACCTTGATGGCATCTTCGCCTTCTTGGAAAAGATCATCTTGCTTCATGCAAGCAATATCTATGTATGGGGTGTCCAAAACAACATTTTGTTCCTCTTTTAGACGCTGCTGCAGGATCTCTTCAATCTCACGCTCTGTATCACGAACAGATTTGATTGCCTCACGCTCAGCCAAGATGAGATTATGGAATTCATCTAGTTTGTCAAAAGTTGTTGGTTCTGGGCTGAATGGATCAACCTGAAAGAATCATATGTAACCCTTAAACAGTATTTCAAAATCTCAAGGGATCAGTTTTCCAGTTGGAAAAAAATTATGGAGAGCAAAAATTAATGTAAGATTGTCTACGCAATCCAAAACCCTATGATAGGTGTTAGCAGTGTACATATGATGGGTTAGGCACTGTTGATAGTGGGCAAATTGGATGCAACATTCAGGCCATGGGCAGCTTTTTTAAAACTGGGCAGACTGATGCCTTTGAGTCTCATCCACTGATCCTCTTAGGTATCGCTCCACTGCTGCCTATTTATGGGCATTCCTCCCCTACTCTCATTGTATTGTATTGCATCATCTAGAAAGTGGGAGGCGGAAGCACTGCTGGTCACACTGCGTTGATGACCTGGTAGGATTATACTGTTCTTCTCATGCTTTCATTTATGGATTCCACTGACTGCTCATGATTCACTGTTGAGTTCTTGTGTTCTTTCTCACTTTTTGTAGTCTCAGTGTTCTGTGTTGTGTTTCTCAACTCCACTTTATTTGTGCATTCTTACATGGTGTCAGATGTCTAGATCTCCTGATCCAGATGTCTTCTTTGCTGTGTTTTCACTGGCTGCAGGTCTGAATTGCTTTGTTTTCCTGTCTCAGACCTTGTGTTTGTTCTCGAAGTCCTTTGTCTACGTCCTGGTGCCTGTCCTCAGCTGAGCAACTTGATTTGGCTGGATGACCCATTTTCTGCCCAAAATCTGTCTTACCCTGCATTTTGGGCTGCTAGCCCCTCCTATTGGCTGGATTTGTTGTTACCTGCCGGTTTTCGACCTCCTCAAACTTGCATTTGAGGCTGGACTGCTCCTTTGACTGTGGTAAACAGTGTTTTTGCTGACATGATCCTTAACACGTGTTTTATGCTTAGCTTAAGAGAGAGTACTTGTATGTTGGTTTTCGTGCTCTGTCACTAAACTCAGTTCACTGTTGCTCCATCTTTTCCTTGTCTGATTGTGTGTGTTTGAACTATGTGCAAACTGTTGAACTCGTCTTGTTTGGGCTAACTGACCACAGGTGCCAATGTGTGTCTCTCTTCTTTGTTTTTTCGTGAAAGGTAATTGTATTAGTTCAGATGTACAATAACAATTACAAACAGTCTATATGATTGACAAGGAGACCGAAGAAATCACTGTGTGCCATGGAAGCAAAGTAGGAAGAACATCTGCTAGCTGAATGCTGTCAAGCTGCCAATGAAGAAGACCTCTCAGATGTATCTATGTATTCCAAGAGCAGAATAAAAAATGAAGGTGTTCTGGGTAGTCAGCCCACCATCACAATAGATTTCCACCAAGCCTTGCCCTTATGGAGACCCCAATCATGATTGCCCTTCAGAGCAAGGCAATCCTTCTCTTATAAGCAAGTGATATATCTGATTTACTGATGCACTGTCCAAGAGTAATCTACCATTGAGCATTGAATCTTTCCAAGAGATATCTGGATTCAAAGGTGGAAAAGGCTGCAAGATATGCAAAGAAGCTGAATAGTTTCCCACAAGTGATGATAGCTCTTGGGAACGCGAAAGATTTGTCAAATTGACTTGAAAGCCATGACAATGGGTTGCATGGGCAGAAGAACATCTGTGACCTAGTCAGCCCCAGCCATGCCATTCTGTTCAACATGGACCTCTCCTATTTTCTACCCTCCTAGAAGACAAGCCTCGAATCAGCCAGCAATTCAGCACACAAAGAATTATCCTATCTGTGATTCGCAAGGGGATATAATTTTTCACTCTTGTTCAATCAGAGCAGTGCTTAGAATGGCATTGCCATATGTTGTTCATGCAAGGAGTCAATTCCTCTCATTCTCATCTTCTCCAGCTTTGCTAGAAAGCCAAAGTAATAGACTTGCTATTTGTCTGCAAGATGTCAATGATCCGACACATCTTGAAACCTCCTCTCCATGCACCCCCGACCCCCCGTTCCCCTCCATGCATGCACACACACACACATGGGTAGATCCAACTTTCATGTCACATGTAGATGGCACTGCATTTGCCATGCCGAGATCAAGTCCCTTTGAGTTCCCCTCAACCCTCTTCTCTTCCAAACCCAAGGTCTCATTGTGTCACTAAAAAATGAATCAAAACTTTCCATCATTTCCTGAGATCTTGGTCTTGATGGTAGGACACTTCAATAACAAAATTGATACCACATACAAACAAGTATTACAAGCATTTTAATTTTCTGTACTCCAACTTCATACCTATTGCAAAAAACTGGGACTATATAATACATACAAGAGTCCTATCTTGCAAAGATGATGTGACAATTCAAGGAATGCTACTCCGCTACTAGATGCCAAAAGCATCCCCATGGGCTCTATGCCAAAGCACGAATTGGAGGAGAACCAAAGTTGATATAGAGGAGATCAAGAAGTCCATCAATCATAGTAGCACCAAACAATCTAGGAGTTGGACCTACCTAGACATGTCACAGGAGACATAGGCATCCCTCTCTAACATGGGAACCTCTATGAGAAAAACATTGACATCCAAGTCAAACCGAGGAGTCATCTATCCACCATCCAAATAGAATGATCCATGCCACTAAAGAACCTGGTGATCCTTTCAGTATCAATCACCGCCATTGATCCATCTACACGATCACCACCTAGAAACATGACACTAGCTCATATATGAAGCATAGATAGGTTGCCACCAACACCATTGGAGAGCCAGGTTTGTAAAGCTAAGAACAGGTGATTTTAATGCATGTGTATCTGTGGACTAGGCGACTTCACCGCACTCGGTCATGGATGGTCTTGAGCGACCGGCTTGGGATGCTTTGGCAGTTGTGTCTTTGAAACAAGACATGTGGTCCTGGATGCATCCTTCACAGTCTGGATATACTTATCGTATTCTTTAGCATCCAAACACCTGGGTCAGACTTGATAGAATCTACATTTATTAGAGTGATTCCTTTTTTCTTGTAGTCATTGATATGTGGGTGGAGTGACAGCATGTCTTGTCAGACCACTATTCTTTGGTTTTGGAATTGATCCACAAAGTTGTTCATGTCTTTAAGGCTCTCCTTGCTTGTTTGCCTCTTCGTTTCAACCAATTTTTTTTGCTGCAAAATCAGTTTTTGGAATGTATGCAGCAATTGATTGCTTCTTTTAGCTGGAGGGCCCTATCTAGAGGGATGGAAGCATGGGCTGTTTTTAGGGATAATGCACGAGCGTTGTCCCAACAGTATGGTATTCAGCATGCTTCCTCTTTATGAGCTGAATTGCAGCATGTGCAATCTTTGTTGGCCCACTCGTTGTCTCTGTATCAATTAGGGGATAGCACAAATGACTTGCTCACATGCATTGAATGGTTGAAATGTAGAGTTCAATCTCTTCAAGAAGAGGAATATGCTAAATACAAATTGCTGGCAGAGTGGAAGCTTTACATGATAATAATTGTCAATCTCATCAATTCTTTGCTCGTTTACACTAGAAATACGCTCGGGAAAATATTGTGCGTCTAATGGATAAGCAAGGTGTTATGGTGTGACTGATCTTGCTTCCATTATTCAGATGTGTGTTGACTTTTATAAATCTTTGTTGGGTCCATAGGAGATTCTTTCTGATGTTGTTCACTTTGCTCGCCGATACATTTGCGATTTGGTTAGTAACCAGGTTAAGTCAAAATGGGTTGATTTGATGGAGGTTGATATTATAGAGGATGGAGTGGAAGATGTGGTGTCCCATTTGCCCCAAAGGAAAAGCCCTGGTGTTGAGAGAGAGAGAGAGAGAGAGAGAGAGAGAGAGAGAGAGAGAGAGAGAGAGAGAGAGAGAGAGAGAGAGAGAGAGAGAGAGGAGTACAAGTAGAGAGAGAAGTCGAGATGGCGGACGATCATGCCCTGTCCATGACCTACCTGTGGACGCCCTGTCCTTGAGCCGCCTACGTTGTCGCTCCCTACCGGCGGACGTCAACCTACACGCGGGCGTCTACCTGTGGATGGTTGCGAGTCGCTGTGGATGTTCGTGCCTACACGTTCTGCCTCATTCCCACTTCGTTTCCTGCCTTCCCGTCTTCTGCCTTGGCCATTCGTCGTCTGCCCAGGTCGGGACCCTGCTGTGCGATCGTGCCCTACTGCTCTGTGTCTTGCCTAACGTCTCCCCTTAGACTCGTACACAGCCCGTTCTGCCCTATCGTTGCCTGTCCTCTCAACCCGTGCTGCCTCCTTGCGTGCGACCTTCCGTCTCTGTTCCGCGAGAGAGAGAGAGAGAGAGAGAGAGAGAGAGAGAGAGAGAGAGAGAGAGAGAGAGAGAGAGAGAGAGAGAGAGAGAGAGAGAGAGAGAGAGAGAGAGAGAGAGAGAGAGAGAGAGAGAGAGAGAGAGAGAGAGAGAGAGAGAGAGAGAGAGAGAGAGAGAGAGAGAGAGAGAGAGAGAGAGAGAGAGAGAGAGAGAGAGAGAGAGAGAGAGAGAGATCCTTTCGTCGTTGACCTGCGTCCCCGTCGTCCGTGCGCTCGTCGCCTGAGCCTCACGGCCCCCGTCGCCTGGGCCCCCGTCGTTTTTGTCTGCGTTCCCGTCGTCCGTGCCCTCGTCGCCTGAGCTCCTCAGCCCGCGTCGCCTGGGCCCCTGTCGTCCGTCAGAGGCTCCGTCGTTTGCGCCTCCATCGCCTGAGCTCCCGTCCTCTGCCCGCGTTCCGTCAGTTGCTGTCGACAGCTGCTTGTCTGAGACCGCAGTTGTCCTGTCCGCCCCCTGCCCTACGCCTGCTGCCCGCGGGTGCCTGCCCTCTGCATCTTGCGGTGCCGTGACAGGGAAAGGGAACCCTAATCTGGCAGCACGTGACTGCAACCCTGCTCGCCTCCGAGATCTGATCTGCTCTTGTATAGAGAGAGAGAGAGAGAGGGAGAGAGAGAGAGAAGAGAGAGAAGAGAGAGAGAGAGAGAGCCCTCCGAGACTTGCACAGCGTGAAAAAGAGAGAGAGTGTGGGAGCGAGCGAAAGCGAGAAGACAACAGTATGGCTGGCCTGGATATGGATTTTCTCGACCGGACGGTGGCAGCCCTTGGCCCTGATTCCGATACAGAGGAGCCGGAGGATATGGTGCCATGCACGGAGGAGCCGCCTCCGGGTTCTGAATTGCCGCCTGCAGGCAAACGCTCCAAGCACACTTCAGACGAGCCAATGGGTCCTCAGGACCGTTCCTATGCGCAGGTTGCCTCTGAGCCTGTGGATTCGCAGGAAATTGACTGGGAACATCTGCTGGACTTTGCCAATACTCTGCTTGGCGATTATGTCCAGCATAACAATGATACTTTCTCTGCTGCGGTTGCGGATGATGTGCTGGAAGCCACGGTGGACCCAAAATCAGTCTTGCGGTCCTTCTCGGTGTTTTACGACCGTGCAGTTATACTTTTTTCACCGGCAGGATCCCAGTGCTCTCACATATTCGCCAATGGATGCACCATTTACTGCAAGGGGAATGTGTTGAGGAGATATTCCTTGGACCTCGCGGTTTTTATGAGGTGCTGTTGAAATCGGAATCACATCGAGCTGAGCTCCTGTCCAAGTTGCCACTATTCTTTGATCGCCGCTTAGTCCATGTGGTACCATGGCGCCCTATGGCTGACTTCCAGCGTCTGCTTCAACGAGAATGCCCGGTGTGGGTGGAAGTGGAAAACTGTCCAGCGGTATACTGGCCATTGTTGAAGGACGCGATGGCGGTTGTGGGCACAGTGCTGGTTCCCCCGAGCCTCAGGGCCATGAACCGAAATCGTTTATGCATGCTATGGGATACGGCCAGGAAAAGGCCCGCGTGGCTTCGCCTCAATTGTTCAGGCATGCATCCTTTGCATTTTCGCCTGAAATGGGGCAATTTTGCCGGACACTGCTTTTCATGTGGTAAACTAGGGCATTTTGTGGCCGAATGCCCAGAACGGCAACCGTCTTCTCAGGAGGCGCAGGTTGTGCAGCCCAAGGATGACATGGTGCTCGATGCCCCGGCACAGGAGACCCTTCAGCCACCTACTGTCATGGATAAAGGCAAACAACAGGTCCGGGGTTTGGATTCTCCTAACACTGACTGGATTGAGGCACGACAAAAAAAAGGTAAACAGTTGGACGCAGGCCTGGCAGATGCTGGGCCTAATGCTTCTCTGGATTCTGTGCACACGTACACGCGCAGGAAAGACATGGTCACCTCACAGCAGGATGCGCGTACTATGGCCCCGTCCGCCCCCCGTTATCCGTCTTCAAGGAAAGGCTATTCAGCAGGCCCCAAGGGCCCACCTGCTAAGCTGGCATTTGATGCAAAAGGTAATGTGATTACACCTTGGGATAGGCGTTATCCCCGCCCTACTCCCAAGGCAGTGGATTTCCCTTCTACCTCTAAAGCAGGTCGCCCGAATTCGTTTGCAGTATTGGCTGATTTTCTGGATGAGGGTGTCCTGGATGCCCTCGCGGAAAAGGTGCAATCGAGGCAACAGGCGCCTCGTTCCTGACTTCCTTTTTTGAAAATATATGAAGATTGCCACGTGGAATGTGCGAGGCATTTGCTCTCGCCATAAGCAACATACCATGTGGTTTGTCTTGCATGAGAACCAGTGGGATGTATTGTGTGCAGTGGAGCACAAAAGTCATGGTGAGGCAGGAAAAGTTGTGGATTGCCATGGATTCCGTCTGTTTTATGCAGGGACACCTGCTAAGCACTACTCGGGCGTGCTGATGATTGTCCATGAGAAATACCAACCTCTTCTTGTTAAAAACGATGTGCACGGCCGATTTCTGGTGATCGAAGTCTTATTTGAAGGAGAGATTTTATGGTTGCTGGGGCTCTATGCTCCGAATGATCCCGCATCCCGACGGGATCTATGGTCGACTTTGCAGGGCTCCATGGCACTTGGTCGCAGGGGATTTTTGATGGGAGACTTCAATATGTGTATTGACTCTTCTCAGTCCACCTCAGGGCATTCGGTCATGGATATGCCAGAAAGCTGGGTGTGGAACTCCTTTGCTTTGCACGTACTTAAGCAAGATCTTTGGTCGTGGCTTCACCCTTCTGTTTCAGGTTTCACTTTTCATTCTGCACAATATGCGACCACCTGGTTGCGACTGGACAGAATGTATATCATGCAGGGGGATGATTTTCTTCCTGAGATGCTGGAGATGAAGGTCTTGCAGCAATATGCGTTGTCAGACCATTTCCCCCTCCAGCTTGAGATGCGGGCACAACCCATTGCACCTTTTAGACAGTTGCTGAATAAGCTCCCTTTACGCTTCAATTCCTCTTATTTGAAGCATCCAATTTTTCAGGGTTATATGCAGCAATTGATTGAGAGGTTCTTATTGGACTTCGCCTCTGAGGGCTTGGCTTCGTTCGCACGCCTGCTCTCTAATGTGCAGCGGGTTGCTCGGCAGTATGGGATTCATAATGCCTCTCTTTGTCGCCGTCGTCGACATGCAGCAGAGGACTTATTGGCCTTGGTCCGTTCCTTGCTCCTGAGCTCCCCAGATGATGATTTTCTACTGTCCCTGGAGAGGCGTTTGGCCCATTTTATTCAAGTATTTAGCTTGAAATCTTATCAGCAAGCCAAGCTGCAAAACTTGACTGACACATTGCAAGATAGTGCCTGCTAGTCTCATAAGTTCTTCCGCGCCTTGCATGCTTCTCCGGCCCGTGAAAACATGACGCGACTCCAGGATTCGGACGGTCGCATGGTCACTGATCCACAGACCATTATCGATATGTGCAGAAATTATTTTATGGATCTTTTTGGTTCCTCTTCCTTGCCGTCCAACCAGGTTATGCATGCCCGCTCGGTCTTCTATCATCTGGTCCACCAGCAGGTCCCATTTGATATGCAAGCCACTTTGGAGGCGGATATTTGCGAAGAGGAGGTTATGGATGTCTTGTTGCACCTGCCTAAGGATAAAAGTCCTGGTTGGGATGGTCTCACTAATGAATTTTTTGAGCACTCGGCCACGCAGTTGGAAAAGCCTTTGGTGGTCATGTTTCAGCAGGTTTGGGAAACAGGGGTCATGCCTTCTTCATGGAAAGAAGGCCTTATCAAACTGATTCCCAAGGTCCCTTCGCCGTCAAAGCTGCAACACTGGAGATCGATTTCGTTGATGGGCGCGATGTATAAAATCTTTTCCAAAGTACTGGCAAATAGGCTTCACAAGCACCTTCCAGCTATTGTGCACCCTCTCCAGTATGGGTTCATTAAGGGCCGCAACATTTTGCATAATATCTTAAATGTGCAAATGGCTATTGACTATGCACGGCACTCCAATCAGCAAGTGGTCTTGATTCAATTGGACCTGGAAAAGGCATTTGATTGTGTGGACTGGTCTTTCCTTGCCGATCTTATGTCTGCTATGGGCTTTGGTATCGGGATGTCTCGATTGATTTACACCATCAGTACTGAGGCTTCTTCAAGAGTTATGCTTAATGGTGGGGTTACAGAGCCATTTGTCCTTGCACGCTCGGTCAGACAGGGTTGCCCTTTGAGCCCTCTCTTCTTTGCCCTCGCGACTCACCTGGTCCTTTCAATGTTATCCTCCATGGCGGCTTCTGCCCAGCTGGCAGGGTTATCTCTTCCTTTGGGGCAGCACTTCATTAGCTAATCTTTGGCTGATGACTCCTTTATGATTTTGCAGGCGGACAGAGACAACATTCGCAAGGCATTAGATGTTTGGACGCTCTTTGGTCAAGCCTCTGGTCTTTGCATCAATGCCTTTAAGTCGGCCATTCTCAATTGCACGGAGCCGGATTTACAGTCGTTAGGCTGGCAGGGCCAGGTGGTTTCCCGTGGCTCCATTGTCAGGCATCTCGGATACCCATTGGGGGTGGATGTACGGCCAAAGGACCTGCTGGAGTGGATTTCACAAAAACTGGCCGCGAAGTTTATGTATTGGAAGTCGCAAGCGTGGCCGTTCCATGTCCGCCTCAAAGTGGCTCAGACAATTATGCTACCAATGCTGACGTATTTCCTGCCATTACTGCCATGGACGCCCACTACTTTGAAGGCTCTCACCCATCCCATTCGTTTCATGCTATGGAAGAAAGATTCACTACAGGCAGGCATTTCCTGGATTTCATAGTCACATGCATGTACCCCTAAGCGCATGGGTGGTGGAGCTATTTTGGATGCAGAAACTCATATGCTGGCTCTTCGTTGGTCTCTTTTTCGTGCCATGTGTGCGGATCATCACCCTTGGACCATCATAGCCCGTTATTTTCTTGAGGATAGCGGGCTCCGTCAGGGCAATACACGGCTTCGGGCCTCATGGTGGCATGTCCTTAATGCTGACTCTCAATTTTCCAGTCCCTCTTCCTCTTTGTTACAGCACTTGGTCGGATCTTGGAAAGTGGTGCTCCAAAAGACCCGTTGGCATCCCGTAGGGGATCGCTTGCAGACTAATTCTTTCCAGCTGGAATTGTTGGCAGTATCCAGATTGCTTTCATGGGAAGATAAACATCAGCTCAGACCAAGATTTAATCGCATGGCCCGTTTGGGTGTGACTTCGATTGCGGATGCTACCCTTGCTACTCGCAATGTCCTCGCATCGTTTCGGACCGCTAGGAGACTTTTCAGGATCCCGCGCGGATACCGTGATTTATGGGAGAAGCTTTCGTCAGAACTTCAGGGTAGGCAACCCTTTCCTGCCCTGGCTATGGATCGCCCTTGGCAGGATTGGGACCTTGCAGGCCGGTTGACTCTGGAAAAGGCCTCTACTAATCAGGTGTATCATCTTCTTATTAAAGATCACCAATGGCTGGGTGTGAAAGCTAATACTGTTTGGGGCCTGCGGAAATCCTTGTCATGGTGGCAGGCAACGCTGATGGAGGGATGGCAGAATAGGGCACCTTTCAAATGCAAGGTCTTTCTGTGGCGGGTAATGATTGGTGGTCTTCCTCTTGCCTCGGCCCTTTCCAAGCGTTGAATCTCGAATGGCAATTGTTTCTTCTGTACCACTACGGCGGAATCGGCCAGACATCTTTTTCTTTCTTGCCCGCTCGCCAAGAATATCTGGTCTCTCTTGTCCCAAATCTGGCGCACAGTGGTGGGGCCCTCACTGACTCCTTTTGATTGGGTTTTTGTGCGCCCAAAGTATCCCACACCGCCACAGTTACATATGAAGATCTTATTTCCCTTTTTCAGATACTGGGGATGCTGGCACATTTGGACCACCCGAAATGCTTTTCTCTTTGATTCGGCCTCTAATGTACCGCGACATATTGCAAGGCTTAAAGGGCTCTTGCATTGGCAGCTAGATCTCATCAGGCACTCTGACTTGCTCCCTCGGGAGGATTTGCATTCCTGGCATTTGGCAATTGCCTCTGGGTCCTTGCCATGATTGGTGTAGCTTTTCTAGTATACTAGTTTGGGGATTTCCCACACGTTGGCCTACGGCCCTCGTGTCTCTTGTACTCGTGTAATCATGTAATCTTGTACTTTTTCGTAATTAATACAATTACCTTTTACGAAAAAAGAGAGAGAGAGAGAGAGAGAGAGAGAGAGAGAGAGAGAGAGAGAGAGAGAGAGCAAAGAGAGAGAGAGAGAGAGAGTGAGAGCCGAGAGATGACGGGCTGCTGCTCCCGCGACGTGCCGCCCTGCCCTCGCTAGGTCTGGTGCGACCTGCGGGCGCATTTTCTTGCGCCGCCGCCGCCTGCAAAATCATACCTGTCGCCACCCCGCGTTTGCCTCACGCGCGTCGTCGCCCCTGTTCGCCAGGCGTTCGAGTTCGTCACCACCATCGCGGCCTGCGTCTCTGCCTCGTTCGACCAGCCACGCCTGCGCCCTGTGCTGCGGGCGTCATCCCTGGTGCCGTCGTCAGGCAGTCCTGCTCCTGGAGCCGGCGGGAGCAGTCGCCCTGCCCCTGGAGCTCGCATTCTCTGTTCTGGCCGCCCTGTCAACGCCCAGCTGCCCTCTCGTTGTTGCCCTATTCAGGATAGCATCCTCCTGACGCCCTGTTCCCGGACGCTGCCGACGGACCCCTAACCGACATCCCAGCCTGTCCCGTCCTGCTGTGGAGACCGCCCGGCCTGTGTTTCGCCTGTCTGCCCCTGCACGGAGACAGGTAAACCTCGGTTTTCATTAGCTCTTCTTGCTGAGTGCACCCCTGGACAGCGCCTCGGTACAGGAAAAAGGGAAAGCGAGAGAGACGGCAAAACAGAGGGTCAGTCCTCATTCGAGAGCAAATCATCATCTACGATGGCTGGTTTGGATCTGGACTTCATAGATCAAACAGTGGCAGCACTGGGCCCGGATTCTGATGCGGAGGAACCCGAGGATATGGTTCCATGCAATGAAGAGATGCCCCCTGGTCCTGACATCCAGCTTGCGGAGAAACGTACCAAGCATGCTTCGGAAGAGATAGGCGTTTCTCAGGATCGGTCCTATGCCCAGGTTGCTTCGGATTCGGTGGACTCTCAGGAAGTGGACTGGGAACACTTGCTGGAATTTGCAAACACTTTGCTGGGCGATTATGTTCAACATAATCAGGAAGCCTTTTCCGACTCTGCACCTGACGATGTGCTGGATGCCACCGTGGACCCAAAAACGGTCCTACGCTCCTTTTCGGTATTCTATGATCGCGCTGTGATACTTTTCTTCACTGGTCGAATCCCGTTGCTTTCCCGTATTCGCCAGTGGTTGCAACATCTGTTGCTCTCTTGTCGAAACTGCCTTTGTTTTTTGAACGCCGATTGGTTCATGTGGTTCCATGGCGTCCAATGGCAGACTTTCAGCGTCTGCTGCAACGTGAATGCCCGGTCTGGGTCGAGGTGGAAAACTGTCCGGCTGTTTATTGGCCGCTATTGAAGGATCCTATGGCCGCTGTGGGCACTGTTCTGGTCCCTCCCAGTCTCCGGGCTGTGAATCGCAACCGCTTGTGTATGCTTTGGGACACTGCAAGAAAAAGGCCTGCCTGGTTACGCCTCAATTGCCCTGGCATGCACCCTTTACACTTTCGATTGAAATGGGGCAATTTTGCAGGGCATTGCTTCTCCTGTGGACAATTGGGGCACTTTATGGCCGAGTGCCCGGAACAGCAACCCACTTCCCATAATGGCCATGCTGTGCCGCCCATGGAGGAGATGGTGTGTGATGCTCCATCACTGGATGCTACTCATCAGCCCCAAGCTTTGGCCAAAGGTAAACAACAGGTTGCGGGTCTGGATTCTAGCGCCAATAATTGGGTGGAAGTAGGTGCAAAAAAAGGCAACAGGGTTGTTGCGGCCATGCAGAACAATGTGCCTACTACATCTCAAGATTCCATGCGTACATACATGCGAAGGAAGGAAATGCAGTCGGCTGAGCGCTCGGCTCCTGCTATGGTTTCCTCTGGCCCCCGTTATCAGTCCGCCAGGAAAATGTCTTCGGATCGTTCTAAGGGTCCCTCTGCGAAGCTCGCATTTGATACCAGAGGTAATGTCATTACCCCGTGGGACCGTCGTTATCCCCGGTCCATCCCAAAGCCAGCAGATATGCCGTCTACTTCCAAATCTGGTCCGCAGAACTCTTTTGCAGTGTTGGCAGATTTCTTGGACGAGGGAGTCCTGGACATGCTCGCTGACAAAGTCCAATCGAGGCAAGCAGTGCCTCGCACCTGATTTTGCTTGGAGTATACATGAAAATCGCCACGTGGAATGTGCGTGGAATTTGTTCTCGCCACAAGCAACATGCTATGTGGACTGTGTTGCATGAAAATCACTGGGATGTCCTGTGCGCTATTGAGCACAAGAGTCACGATGAAGCCGGAAAAGTGGTAGATTGCCAGGGCTTTAGACTGTTTTATGCTGGGTCACAGGCCATGCATTATTCGGGTGTGCTCATGATTGTCTATGACAAATATCAGCCTGTTCTGATTAAAAATGATGTTCATGGCCGTTTTTTGGTGATTGAAATTATATTCGAAGGCGAAATCTTATGGCTACTTGGCCTCTATGCTCCGAATGATTCCATATCTCGTCGGGCGCTTTGGCAAACTTTGCAGGCCTCCTTGGCGCTTGGTAGACGGGGCTTCTTCATGGGGGATTTCAATATGTGTGTGGATTCCTCCCAGTCCACATCGGAGCATTCGGTGATGGATACGCCGGAAAGTCGTATGTGGCAGGCGTTGGCTCTTGACGTCCTCAAGCAAGATCTCTGGTCCTGGTTACACCCGTCCTCTACAGGGTTTACTTTCCACTCTGCCCAGTATGCAACAACATGGTCGAGATTGGATCGTATATATATCATGCAGAATGATGATTTTCTTCCTGAGCTGCTCGAAATAAAAGTATTGCAGCAATATGCCCTGTCGGACCATTTCCCTCTGCAGCTTGAGCTGCTTGCACAACCCATTGCCCCGTTCAAGCAATTTCTAGAGAGACTCCCTTTGCGTTTCAATTCGTCTTACCTGAAGCATGCCCTCTTTCAGGGCTATATGCAGCAATTGATCGACAGATTTCTCTTCGACTTCGCTTCTCAAGGCACTGCGTCCTTTGACCGATTGCTCGCTAATGTGCAGCGGGTTGCGCGGCAGTATGGGATCCACCATGCCTCTCTTTGTCGGCAGCGTCGCAAGGCAGCTGAGGACATGCTGGCTTTGGTTCGTTCTTTGCCGGGGGACACTCCGGATGATGCCTTTCTGCTCGCACTAGCCATGCGACTGGCGGATCTTATTAAAGAATTCCAATTGAAATCATATCAGCAGGCCAAACTGCAACATCTGACAGAGACGTTGCAAGATAATGCATGTCAAACCCATAAGTTCTTTCGAGCTCTTCACGCCTCTCCTGCTAGAGAAAATATGACCAGACTTGAGGATGCAGAAGGTCACCTTATCATGGATCCGCAGACTATTGTGCAGATGTGCACGAATTATTTCCGTGACCTTCTCGGCACCACTTCTCCACCCTCAGATCAAATCACTCAGGCCCGTTTGGATTTTTATGACCTGGTCCGCAATCAGATACCGCAGGACATGCAAGCTATTATGGAGTCGGATATTGGTGAGGCAGAGGTTATGGACGTCTTGTTACATTTGCCCAAGGATAAAAGCCCGGGTTGGGATGGTCTCACCAATGAGTTCTTCGAAGCTTTTGCTACCCAACTGGCGAAACCATTGCAGGCCTTGTTTCAGCAGGTGTGGCAAACCGGGATCATGCCTTCCTCATGGAAAGAAGGCCTTATTAAACTGCTTCCAAAAGTTCCTTCGCCATCTACGTTGACACAGTGGCGCCCCATTTCTTTGATGGGTTCAATGTACAAAATCTTTTCCAAAATAATGGCGAATCGGCTTCATAAGCATCTCCCAGCCATTGTGCATCCTCTACAGTATGGTTTCATTAAGGGCCGAAATATTCTGCACAACGTATTGAATGCTCAACTAGCTATTGATTATGCAAGGCATTCTAACCAGGAGGTGGTACTGATTCAATTGGACCTGGAAAAGGCTTTCGACTATCTGGATTGGTCTTTCGTCGCTGAACTTATGTCGGCTATGGGCTTTGGTCCCCGGATGTCTCGTCTAATCTACACTGTTAGCGCTGCGGCATCTTCGCGAGTCATGCTGAACGGAGGTGTTACTGAGCCATTTGTACTTGCCCGCTCCGTCAGACAAGGATGCCCTTTGAGCCCGCTATTCTTTGCCCTCGCGACACATCCAGTTCTTTCCATGTTATCCCATATGGTAGCCTCTTCTCGGTTGGCCGGTCTGTCGCTTCCTTCAGGCCAGCACTTCATTAGCCAATCCCTGGCGGATGATACTTTTATGATTTTGCGGGCGGACAAGGACAACCTCAAGCGCGCATTGGATGTTTGGGGCATCTTTGGGCAAGCCTCTGGCCTTCGCATCAATGCGCTCAAATCAGCCATTCTCAGCTGCACGGAGTCGGATTTACAGTCCTTAGACTGGCAGGGTCTGGTTGTTCCTCGTGGCTCCATTGTCAGGCACCTTGGGTATCCTTTGGGTGTCGACGTTCCACCAAAGCAGCTTCTGCAGTGGATTTCTCAGAAAATGGTGGCCAAGTTTATGTATTGGAAATCTCAAGCCTGGCCCTTCCATATTCGTCTCAAAGTGGCCCAGACAATTATGCTGCCAATGCTGACATATTTTTTGCCATTATTGCCCTGGACTACTACCACTCTCAATGCTCTTACTCAGTCTATTCGCTTCATGCTATGGAAGAAGGACTCATTGCATGCAGGTATCTCCTGGATTTCGTGGTCGCATGCCTGCACCCCTAAACGCATGGGTGGCGGAGCTATTTTAGATGCCCAAATTCACATGCAGGCACTCCGTTGGTCTCTCTTCCGCGCCATGTGTTCGGATCATCATCCATGGGTCGATATAGCCCGTTATCTCCTTGAGAGCCATGGGCTTCTACATGGCAATACCCAAATCCGGACTTCTTGGTGGCATGTTCTTAATGCTGATTCGAGGTTCTCCAGTTCCTCTTCGTCGCTGCTCAATCATTTGGTATTTTCCTGGAAACGGGTCCTTCTAAAGGCTCAGTGGCATCCAGCGGAGGATCGCTTGACTACGAATTCTTTTCAATTGGAATTATTGGCAGTCTCGCGTTTACTTGCATGGGAAGGCAAAAATGAGCTTAGACCACAATTCAACCGGATGGCTCGTTTGGGCTTGTCTTCGGTCGCGGATGCCACCCTTGCTAGTCGCAATGTGCTTATCTCATTTCGTACAGCCAGGAGGCTTTACAGGATTCCGCGGGGATATAGGCCTTTATGGGAACAGCTTTTGCGGATGCTCCAGAGCAGACAACCCTTTCCTGCCCTTGCTTCAGATCATCCCTGGCAGGATTGGGACCTACAAGGCCGGCTGCCTTTAAGCAAAGCTTCTGCTAATCAAGTTTATCATATTCTGATCAAAGATCAACAATGGTTACTTACCAAAGCCAATGCTTTATGGGGCCTACGAAAATCCCGGTCCTGGTGGAGGGCAACTGTGATGGAGGGCTGGTTGAACAAGACCCCCTTCAAATGTAAAGTATTTCTTTGGAGAGTGATGATTGGTGGTCTTCCGCTTGCGTCGGCTCTTTCCAAGCGACGAATTTCCAATGGCAACTGTTTCTTTTGCACCACTGCGGTGGAATCAGCCCGCCACAGATTTATTTCTTGCCCTGTCGCAAAAAAAATCTGGTTCTTTTTGTTGGCTGTTTGGCAAGGAGCGGTTGGAGTCACGCTGCGCCCCTTTGATTGGGTTTTCGGGCAGCCCAAATACACCACTCCTGCACAGCCACATATGAAGCTCATGTATCATTTTCTTCGATATTGGGGTTGTTGGCATAACTGGACAATTAGGAATGCTTTTCTTTTTGACTCCGCCTATAATGTTCAGCGACATATTGCGAGGCTTAAGGGCCTTTTGTATTGGCAGTTAGATCTTCTCCGGCATTCTGATTTGCTCTCTAGGGAGGACTTCCGTCCCTGGCTTATGGCTATTTCATCTGCCCCCTTGCCATAACTTTGTAACATGTAGCACTTAGCCCATCTTTACATGATGGCCTGGATTGGCGTCATGTATCTTGTAATCAAGTTATCTTGTACTTTTTTTCGTAATTAATACAATTACCTTTTACGAAAAAAAAAGAGAGAGAGCAAGAGAGAGAGAGAGAGAGAGAGAGAGAGAGAGAGAGAGAGAGAGAGAGAGAGAGAGAGAGAGAGAGAGAGAGAGAGAGAGAGAGAGAGAGAGAGAGAGAGAGAGAGAGAGAGAGAGAGAGAGAGAGAGAGAGAGAGAGAGAGCCCTGCTGATCTGGGGCTCAGCTGCTCGAGTCTATCCGTTTCTGTACCGGCGCCCAGTTGCGGCCTGCGTGTCTCTGCCCCCCGCGATTTTTTCACTCGGCCTCTGTCCAACATACGTACTGATATAATATGGCTGGCCTGGATCTGGCTTTCATAGACCAAACGGTGGGAGCTCTTGGTACGGATTCTGACACCGAGGAACCAAAGGACATGGTTCCGTGCACAGAGGAGATGCCCCCTGCTCCTGACCTCCAGCCAGTGGGCAAACGCACCAAGCATACTTCGGCAGGGATAATGGATCATTAGAATCGTTCCTATGGTCAGGTTGCTTCTGATTCTGTGGACTCCCAAGAGGTTGATTGGGAGCACTTGTTGGAGTTTGCTAACACTTTGCTGGGCGATTATGTTCAACATAATCAGGAAGTCTTTTCGGACTCTGCAACGGAAGATGTTCTGGAAGCCACTGTGGATCCGAAACATGTCTTGCGTTCCTTTTCAGTGTTCTATGAACGTGCTGTGATACTTTTTTTCACTGGTAGGATCCCGCTGCTTTCCCATATTCGCCAGTGGCTGCACAGTCTGCTACAAGAGGAATGTGTTGAAGAGATTTTTGTTGGCCCTCGGGGTTTTTTTGAGGTGCTGTTGAAATCAGAGACACACCGTGATGCTCTCCTGTCTAAACTGCCATTGTTCGTTGATCGCCGTCTGGTCCATGTGGTGCCATGGCGCCCCATGGCAGATTTTCAGCGTCTGCTGCAACATGAATGCCCTATGTGGGTTGAAGTGGAAAACTGTCTGGCTGTTTATTGGCCATTGCTAAAAGACGCCATGGCTGCTGTGGGCACTGTTCTGGTCCCCCCAAGCCTAAGGGCCATGAATCGCAACCACCTGTGTATGTTACGGGGCACTGCTCGAAAAAGGCCTGCTTGGTTACGCATTAACTGCTTTGGCATGCATCCTTTACATTTTTGTTTGAAATGGGGCAACTTTGCAGGACATTGCTTTTCATGTGGAAAATTGGGGCATTTTATGGCTGAATGCCCAGAGAAGCACCACACTTCAGATGCCGAGCATGTTGCGCAGCCCATGGAAGATATGATGTGTGATGTGCCATCGCAAGATGCCACCCAGCCACCTAAAGTTTTGAATAAAGGTAAACAATAGGTCTCGGGTTTGGATTCTGGTGGCAATGACTGGGTAGATGTATGCGCGAAAAAAGGCAACAAGCATGCTGTTGGCATGATGGATACTGTGCCTGTTGCCTCACTAGATTCCATGCGTACGTATATGCGTAGGAGAGAAATGATGTCTTCAGAGCACTCTGCTCCTGCTATGGTTTCCTCTGCTCCCCGTCAATAGACAGCTAGGAGAGTGTCTTCAGATGGTCCTAAGGGTCCACCCGCTAAGTTGGCTTTTGATACTCGAGGTAATGCCATTACCCCATGGGATCGTCGTTATCCCCGCTCCATCCCCAAGTCAGCGGATATGCCATCCACTTCCAAATCTGGTCGTCAGAACTCTTTTGCCGTGTTAGTTGATTTCTTGGATGAGGGTGTACTAGACATTCTTGCCGAAAAGGTCTCATCGAGGCAAGCTGTGCCTCGTACTTGATCCTCTTTTGCATCCACATGAAGATAGCTACGTGGAATGTGCGAGGAATTTGTTCTCACCACAAGCAACATGCCATGTGGACAATAGTGCATGAGAATCAGTGGGATGTCTTGTGTGCTGTTGAACACAAGAGTCATAGTGAAGCAGGTAAAGTTGTGGATTGCCATGGTTTTCGTTTGTTCTATGCAGGGACACATGCCAGGCAGTATTCTGGTGTGCTTATGATTGTACATGGAAAATATCAGCCGGTTCTTATCAAGAATGATGTACATGGCCGCTTTGTGGTGATTGAAATTTTATTCGAAGGAGAGATCTTATGGTTACTTGGCCTCTATGCTCCGAATGATCCTCTATCTCGTTGGGAGCTTTGGCATACCTTGCAGAGTTTCTTGTCCCTTGGCGGACGGGGTTTTTTGATGGGGGATTTTAAGATGTGTGTTGATTCTTTACACTTCACATCAGAACATTCGATCATGGATGCGCCGGAAAGACGTATGTGGCAGCAGTTGGATTTTGCCGTTCTTAAGCAAGATCTCTGGTCTTGGATGTATCCTTCTTCTACAGGATTTACCTTCCATTCTGCCCAGTATGCCACAACATGGTCGCGGTTAGACCGAAGAAATCACTGTGTGCCATGGAAGCAAAGTAGGAAGAACATCTGCTAGCTGAATGCTGTCAAGCTGCCAATGAAGAAGACCTCTCAGATGTATCTATGTATTCCAAGAGCAGAATAAAAAATGAAGGTGTTCTGGGTAGTCAGCCCACCATCACAATAGATTTCCACCAAGCCTTGCCCTTATGGAGACCCCAAGCATGATTGCCCTTCAGAGCAAGGCAATCCTTCTCTTATAAGCAAGTGATATATCTGATTTACTGATGCACTGTCCAAGAGTAATCTACCATTGAGCATTGAATCTTTCCAAGAGATATCTGGATTCAAAGGTGGAAAAGGCTGCAAGATATGCAAAGAAGCTGAATAGTTTCCCACAAGTGATGATAGCTCTTGGGAACGCGAAAGATTTGTCAAATTGACTTGAAAGCCATGACAATGGGTTGCATGGGCAGAAGAACATCTGTGACCTAGTCAGCCCCAGCCATGCCATTCTGTTCAACATGGACCTCTCCTATTTTCTACCCTCCTAGAAGACAAGCCTCGAATCAGCCAGCAATTCAGCACACAAAGAATTATCCTATCTGTGATTCGCAAGGGGATATAATTTTTCACTCTTGTTCAATCAGAGCAGTGCTTAGAATGGCATTGCCATATGTTGTTCATGCAAGGAGTCAATTCCTCTCATTCTCATCTTCTCCAGCTTTGCTAGAAAGCCAAAGTAATAGACTTGCTATTTGTCTGCAAGATGTCAATGATCCGACACATCTTGAAACCTCCTCTCCATGCACCCCCGACCCCCCGTTCCCCTCCGTGCATGCACACACACACACATGGGTAGATCCAACTTTCATGTCACATGTAGATGGCACTGCATTTGCCATGCCGAGATCAAGTCCCTTTGAGTTCCCCTCAACCCTCTTCTCTTCCAAACCCAAGGTCTCATTGTGTCACTAAAAAATGAATCAAAACTTTCCATCATTTCCTGAGATCTTGGTCTTGATGGTAGGACACTTCAATAACAAAATTGATACCACATACAAACAAGTATTACAAGCATTTTAATTTTCTGTACTCCAACTTCATACCTATTGCAAAAAACTGGGACTATATAATACATACAAGAGTCCTATCTTGCAAAGATGATGTGACAATTCAAGGAATGCTACTCCGCTACTAGATACCAAAAGCATCCCCATGGGCTCTATGCCAAAGCACGAATTGGAGGAGAACCAAAGTTGATATAGAGGAGATCAAGAAGTCCATCAATCATAGTAGCACCAAACAATCTAGGAGTTGGACCTACCTAGACATGTCATAGGAGACATAGGCATCCCTCTCTAACATGGGAACCTCTATGAGAAAAACATTGACATCCAAGTCAAACCGAGGAGTCATCTATCCACCATCCAAATAGAATGATCCATGCCACTAAAGAACCTGGTGATCCTTTCAGTATCAATCACCGCCATTGATCCATCTACACGATCACCACCTAGAAACATGACTCGTCTGATCTATACTATTAGTGTTGCAGCATCTTCGCGGGTCATGTTGAATGGAGGAGTTACCAAGCCAATTGTCCTTGCCCGCTCTGTCAGACAGGGGTGCCCTTTGAGTCCTCTCTTCTTTGCCCTTGCGACTCATCCGGTTCTTTCGATGCTATCTCATATGGCAGCTTCTACTCAGTTGGCTGGATTGTTGCTTCCCTCTGGACAGCACTTCATTGGTCAATCCTTGGCTGATGACAGTTTTATGATTCTGCGTGCGGACAAAGATAATCTTCATAAAGCATTAGATGTTTGGGCACTTTTTGGTCAGGCTTCTGGTCTGCGCATTAACGTCTTGAAATCGGCCATTCTCAGCTGCACGGAGTCGGATTTGCAGTCACTGGACTGGCAGGGCATGGTTGTCCCCCATGGCTCCATTGCCACGCATCTTGGGTACCCTTTGGGGGTTGATGTTTCCCCAAAGTAGCTATTACAGTGGATTTCATAGAAACTGGCGGCTAAGTTTCTGTATTGGAAGTCTCAAGCCTGGCCCTTCCATGTTCGCCTCAAAGTAGCCCAGACAATAATGTTGCCAATGCTTATATATTTCTTGCCATTGCTACCTTGGACTACTACGACACTGAATGATCTTACGAAGTCTATTCGTTTCATGTTATGGAAGAAGGATTCCTTGCATGCGGGTATTTCTTGGATTTCTTGGTCACATGCATGCACCCCAAAACACATGGGTGGAGGGGCTGTTTTGGATGCCCACACTCATATGCTGGCACTCCGCTGGTCTCTTTTTCGCGCCATACGCTCGGATTGTCATCCTTGGGTCGTCATAGCCCATTACTTTCTTGAGGATCATGGGCTTTTGCATGGTAATACCCACATCCGCAGTTCGTGGTGGTATGTTCTTAATGCAGATTCTCGGTTCTCCAGTTCTTCCTCATCTCTGCTTGCCCATTTGGTGTGTTCCTGGAAACTGGTCCTCTGGAAGTCTCAGTGGCATCCAGTGGAGGATCATTTAGTCACTAATTCGTTTCAATTGGAACTGTTGGCAGTCTCCGGTTAATTTCGTGGGACGGTAAACATGAGCTTCGACCACAATTCAACCGTATGGCACGTTTGGGCTTAACTTCGGTCATGGATGCTACTCTTGCCAGTCGCAATGTGTTCATGTCGTTTCATACAGCCAGGAGGATTTTCAGGATCCCTCGTGGATACAGGTTTTTATGGGAACAGCTTTTGAGGGTGCTTTAGAGCAGACAACCCTTTCCTGCCCTTGCTACGAATCGTCCCTGGCAGGATTGGGACTTTGCAAGTTGGCTGCATTTAGAAAAGGCTTCAGCTAACCAGGTGTATTATCTTCTGATTAAAGATCATCAATGGCTGGTTACTAAAGCTAATATTCTATGGGGATTGCATAAATCCTGGCCATGGTGGAGGGTAACTGTGATGGAGGGCTGGTTAAATAAGACACCCTTCAAATATAAGGTCTTTCTTTGGAGGGTGATGATTGGTGGTCTTCCGCTTGCTTCGGCTCTTTCAAAGCGCCAAATCTCCAATGGCAACTGTTTCTTTTGCACCACCACTGTGGAATCCGCCTGTCATCGTTTTATTTCTTGCCCCCTTGCTCAGAAAATCCGGTCATTCTTGTCAGCCGTCTGGTGAGCGGTGGTTGGTTTCTCGCTTCGCCCGTTTGATTGGGTTTTCGTGCAGCCCAAATATCCCACACCGTCACAGCCACATATGAAGATCTTGTTTCACTTTCTTCGATATTGGGGCTGTTGGCACAACCGGACCATTCGGAATGCTTTCCTTTTTGATTCTACTTATAATGTTCAGCGGCATATTGCTAGGCTTAAAGGTTTCTTGTATTGGCAAATAGATCTTCTCCGGCACTCTGACATCCTCTCTCGGGAGGACTTACGCCCCTGGCACATGGCAATTTCCTCCGCGTCTTTGCCATGATTTTGTAACTATTTGGCCCTCTGGTTCTTGTAAACAGTCAGTTTGTACACATGATGGGGTAGAGCCATCGTGTATCTTGTAATCATGAAAACTTTTCGTAATTAATACAATTACCTTTTACGAGAGAGAGAGAGAGAGAGAGAGAGAGAGAGATGGCAGGAGCGGGACTGAAACCCTACCGTCGACCCGTCGTCTCGTCTGTCGCTGCCGTCGCCTGTCTGCGCCGCGTCAGTCGCCATCGTCCGTGCTCATCCGCCTGTGCTCGTCAGTCGCCGTTGTCCGTGCTCATCCGCCTGTGCTCGTCAGTCGCCGTGCTCGTCTGCCTGTGCCCGTGCGCATCAGTCGCCGTCGCCGTCGTCCGTGCCCATCAGAGAGAGAGAGAGTGAGAGGATCTGATGCGCCTCTCCTAACCCGCAGACGTGCTCGTCTGCCTCACGCGCTGCCTGCATTCTCCCCTCAGACCAGCCTGGGGTCTGTTCGACCCTGCGGCTCGACTCTTGCCCTTGCCTGTCTGCGAACAGCTGGTCGCCCTACAGTGTGCACCGCAGAGAGAGAGAGAGAGAGAGAGAGAGAGAGAGAGAGAGAGAGAGAGAGAGAGAGAGAGAGAGAGAGAGAGAGAGAGAGCGAGAGCTCGCACTCTGCCCGGACGTTCCATCGCCCCCTGCTTGCTGCCCACCCTAATCTGCCCGTTTTGCCACCAAGGGCCAGCAGCTAGTCACACCCAGGTTGCCACACAGAGTGCGCGACAGCGTGAGCCAGCAAAGAGAATGAGCCCTTCTTTGCCTGCGGACGTGCCTTCTCTGCATAGCGGCCGTCTGTTTCTGTGCACGCGCTTCCCAAGCTTCTTCGTCAATCCAGTGCCGGGTCCGTTTTGCCTGAGAAAGAGGGAGAGCGGCCTGCGCATTCCTGCCTCCCGTGAGATCTTCGTTCGGCCTCTGACCGGTATACGCAGTGATACACCATGGCTGGCCTGGATCTGGATTTTATAGACGAAACGGTGGCAGCGCTTGGTCCGGACTCTGATACCGAGGAACCCGACGATATGGTTCCGTGCAATGAAGACATGCCCACTGCTCCTGACTTTCAGCCTGCAAGCAAACGCACCAAGCACACTTCAGAAGAGTCGATGGATCATCAGGATCATTCCTATGCTCAGATTGCTTCGGATTCTGCAGACTCGCAGGCGATTATGTTCAACATAATTAGGAAGTCTTTTCTGACTCTGCACCGGAAGATGTTTTGGAAGCCACTGTTGACCCCAAATCTGTCTTGCGCTCCTTTTCAGTATTCTATGATCGTGTGGTGATACTCTTCTTCACTGGTAGAATCCCGCAGCTTTCCCATATTCGCCAGTGGCTGCATAGTCTGCTACAAGGGGAATGTGTTGAAGAGATTTTTGTGGGGCCCCGAGGTTTTTTTGAAGTGCTGTTAAAATCTGAGACGCATCGTGTTGCTCTTCTGTCTAAACTGCCTCTGTTTTTTGATCGCCGTTTGGTCCATGTTGTACCATGGCACCCAATGGCAGATTTTCAGCGCCTGCTGCAACGGGAGTGCCCTATATGGGTTGAAGTGGAAAATTGCCCGACTGTTTATTGGCCACTGTTGAAGGACGCCATGGCTGCTGTGGGCACTGTTCTGGTCCCTCCAAGTTTAAGGGCAGTGAATCGTAACATGCGTTATTCTGGTGTGCTCATGATTGTACACGAAAAATATCAGCCTCTTCTTATTAAAAATGATGTGCATGGCCGCTTTGTGGTGATTGAAATTTTATTCGATGGAGAAATCTTATAGTTACTTGGCCTCTATGCTCCGAATGATCCTTTATCGCGGAGCTTTGGCATACTTTGCAGACTTCTTTGTTACTTGGCAGACGGGGCCTCTTCATGGGGGATTTCAATATGTGTGTTGATTCTTCGCAGTCCACATCGGAGCATTCGGTAATGGATGCGCCGGAAAGCCGCAGGTGGCATGAGTTGGCTCTTGCTGTTCTTAAGCAAGGTCTCTGGTCCTGGCTGCACTCGTCTTCTACAGGGTTTACTTTCCATTCCGCTCAGTATGCAACAACATGGTTGCGGCTGGACCGCATACACATCATGCAGAATGATGATTTCCTCCCTGAGATGCTTGAAATGAAAGTGTTGCAGCAATATGCATTGTCGAACCATTTTCCTCTACAGCTTGAGATGCTCATACAACCCATTGCACCTTTTAAGTGATTTCTGGAGAGGCTCCCTTTGCGTTTTAACTCGTCTTATTTGAAGCATGCAATCTTTCAAGGTTATATGTAGCAATTGATTGATAGATTCGTACTGGACTTCTCTCAGGGCACTGCTTCGTTTGAACGATTGCTCTCTAATGTGTAGCGGGTTGCTCGGCAGTATGGAATCCATCATGCCTCTCTTTGTCGACAGCGTCGGCAAGTAGCGGAGGACTTGCTGGCTTTGGTCCGTTCTCTGTTGGTGGACACTCTAGATGATGCATTTCTACTAGCACTGGCAATGCGTGTGGCTCATCTTATTCAAGAGTTTCAGTTGAAATCGTATCAGTAGGCCAAATTGCAGCATCTGACGGAGACTTTGCACGATAATGCGTGTCTGACTCATAAGTTCTTTCGAGCCCTCCATGCCTCTCCTGCTAGAGAGAATATGACTAGACTCCTGGATGCAGAAGGGCACCTGGTCCTTGATCCGCAGACTATTGTGCATATGTGTAGGAATTATTTCATTGACCTTCTTGGTTCCACTTCTCCACCTTCAGCCCAAACTACTCAGGCCCGTTCAGTTTTTTATGACCTGGTCCGTAATCAGGTTCCGCACGACATGCAAGCCACTATGGAGTCAGATATTTGTGAGGCGGAGGTTATGGATGTTTTGTTACACTTACCCAAGGATAAAAGTCCTGGCTGGGATGGTCTCACCAATGAGTTCTTTGAGGTTTTTGCTACCCAATTGGCGAAACCATTGACGGCTTTGTTTCAGCAAGTGTGGGAAACAGGGATTATGCCTTCCTCATGGAAAGAAGGACTTATTAAACTGCTTCCAAAGGTTCCTTCGCCGTCTATGTTGAAACATTGGCGCCCAATTTCTTTAATGGGTTCTATGTACAAAATCTTTTCCAAAGTAATGGTGAATCAGCTCCACAAGCATCTCCCTGCCATTGTGCATCCTCTTCAATATGGTTTCATTAAGGGCCAAAACATTCTGCACAATGTATTAAATGCGCAACTGGCGATTGATTATGCAAGGCATTCTAATCAAGAGGTCGTACTGATTCAATTGGACCTGGAAAAGGCTTTTGACTATCTGGACTGGTCTTTTGTTGTAGAGCTTATGTCTGCTATGGGCTTTGGTGATCGGATGTCTCGACTGATCTACATCATCAGTGCAGCGGCGTCTTTGCGAGTCATGTTGAATGGAGGCGTTACCGAGCCATTTACCCTTGCCCGCTCTGTCAGACAGGGGTGCCCATTGAGCCCTTGCGACTCATCCAGTTCTTTCGATGTTATCTCATATGGCAGCTTCCACTCAGTTGGCTGGATTGTCGCTTCCTTCTGGACAACATTTCATTAGTCAATCCTTGGCTGATGATAGCTTTATGATTCTGCGGGTGATAAGGATAACCTTCGCAAAGCATTGGATGTTTGGGCTCTCTTTGGTCAAGCTTCCGGCCTTCGCATCAATGCGTTGAAATCAGCCATTCTCAGCTACACGGAGTCGGATTTGCAGTCATTGAACTGGTAGGGTATCGTTGTGCCTCGTGGCTCCATTGTCAGGGATCTTGGCTACCCCTTGGGCGTTGATGTTCCCCCAAAGCAGCTTCTACACTAGACTTCTCAGAAATTGGTGGCTAAGTTCCTGTATTGGAAGTCTCAGGCTTGGCCATTCCATATTCGCCTCAAAGTAGCCCAGACAATTATGTTGCTGATGCTCACATATTTCTTGCCCTTGCTGCCCTGGACTACTACTACTCTGAATGCTCTGACTCAGTTTATTTGTTTTATGTTATGGAAGAAAGATTCCTTGCATGCAGGCATTTCCTGGATTTCTTGGTCGCATGCGTGCACCCCCAAACGCATGGGTGGAGGAGCTATTTTGGATGCCCAAACTCACATGCTGGCCCTCCGTTGGTCTCTTTTCCGCGCCATGTGCTCAGATCATCATCCGTGAGTCGTTATAGCCCATTATTTCCTTGAGGAGTATGGGCTTCGGCATGGCAATACCCAAATCCAGAGTTCTTGGTGGCATGTTCTTAATGCCGATTCCCGATTCTCTAGTTCCTCTTCATCACTGCTTGCCCATTTGGTATGTTCCTGGAAACTGGTCCTCTGGAAGGCTCAGTGGCATCCGACGGAGGATCGCTTAGCTGCTAATTCTTTTCAACTGGAATTGCTGGCAGTCTCGCGGTTACTTTCATGGGAAGGTAAACAAGAGCTTCGACCACAATTCAACCGTATGGCACGTTTGGGCTTAACTTCAGTCGCGGATGCCACCCTTGCCAGTTGCAATGTGTTAATATCATTTCGTATAGCCAGGAGGATCTTTAGGATCCCTCGTGGATATAGGCATTTATGGGAACAGCTTTTGATGGTGCTCCAGAGCAGACAACCCTTTCCTGCCCTTGCTTCGGATCATCCTTGGCAGGATTGGGACTTTGAAGGCCGACTGAGTTTAGGCAAAGCTTCTGCTATCCAGATCTATCATCTTCTGATTAAAGATCATCACTGGCTGGTCACTAAAGCTAATGCTCTATGGGGATTGCGTAAATCCAGGTCATGGTGGAGGGAAACTGTGATGGAAGGGTGGCTGAACAAGACACCCTTCAAATATAAGGTCTTTCTTTGGAGGGTGATGATTGGGGGTCTTCCGCTTGCTTCGGCTCTTTCCAAGTGCCGAATATCCAATGGCAATTGTTTCTTTTGCACCACCAGTGTCGAATCTGCCCGTCACCGATTTATTTCTTGCCCTATCGCTAAGAAAGTATGGTCGTTCTTGTCAGCCGTTTGGAGAGCGGTGGTTGGTTTCTCGCTAAGGCCCTTTGGTTGGGTCTTTGTGCAGCCCAAATACCCAACACCGGCACAGCCACATATGAAGCTCGTGTTTCACTTTCTTTGATATTGGGGCTGTTGGCATAACTGGACCATTCGGAATGCTTTTCTTTTTGATTCCGCCTGTAATGTTTAACGGCATATTGCTAGGCTTAAGGGTCTCTTGTATTGGCAGATAGATCTTCTTCAGCATTCTGACTTACTTTCCCGGGAGGACTTGCGTCCCTGGCATATGGCAATTTCCTCTACATCTTTGCCATGACCTTGTAACTCTTAGAACTAGAACCTTTTCACATGATGGCTTAGTGCCATCATGTATCTTGTAATCAAGTAAACTTGTACTTTTTTCATAATTAATACAATTACCTTTTACGAAAAAAAAGGAAGAGAGAGAGAGAGAGACGGCGTGCTTACATGCCTGCGGACATGCTTCCCCTAACCAGCGGACGTGCATACCTACCTCGTGCGCTGCCTAAGCTTTTCTGTCAGACCAGTGCAGGGTCCGTTCTGCCTTGTTCGAGCCTTGTCCTCGCCTACCTGTGAACAGCTGGTTGACCTATCTTGCAAACTGGTGTGCGTCAATCCTTCCTGGGGAGCCCTACTCTGCGATTGACACACACAGAGAGAGAGAGAGAGAGAGAGAGAGAGAGAGAGAGAGAGAGAGAGAGAGAGAGAGAGAGAGAGAGAGAGAGAGTCTTGAGAGAGAGAGAGAGAGAAGAGAAAGAGAGAGAGAGAGAGAGAGAGAGAGAGAGAGAGATGACGGATCGATCTGACACGGACGGAGCGATGGCGACCTGACCTTCCGTGGTACCCGTCGACGCCTGCAGCCTGCGGTGTCCTGCGCTGTGTCAACTTGCCGAGAGAGAGAAGAGCACGCGATCTGTAGGTTTGATGGCGACCTGTCGCCACTGGCCGTCTTGACACAGACCTTCGCCTGTTCCACCTACGCGCTGCCGTTTCTGGCCTGACGTCTTGCTCGCCATACTTGCACGCCTGCTTGTAACCAGTCTTCTGCCGCTTTAGAAAGAGAGAGAGAGAGAGAGAGAGAGAGAGAGAGAGAGAGAGAGAGAGAGAGAGAGAGAGAGAGAGAGAGAGAGAGAGAGAGAGAGAGAGAGAGAGTCAGACGTCTGCCTGCCCTAGCCGCCTGTCAGACGCCTGTTCTGTCCGCCGCCTGCCTGCCCCTGTCACGTGTCCTCTCGCCCGCCCCTGACGACTGCTTGCCCTGTCCTGCCAGTCGACCGCCTGCTCTGTCGCCTGTCCTCTTGCCCGCTCCTGACGATTGCTGCCCTGTCGCCTGTCAGACGCCCTGGTCTAACCACCGCCATCGCCCGCCAGATCTGTCCGCCCTTGCCTGTCGGACGCCACCCTCGCCTGTCGGACACTGCCCTCGCCAGTCAGTCGCCGTGGTCGTTGCCCCCACGAGAGGCCGTATGTGATCGCCGCTTGGTCCATGTTGTACCATGGCGCCCGATGGCCGATTTCCAGCGTCTGCTTCAACGAGAATGCCCGGTATGGGTGGAAGTGGAAAATTGTCCGGCAGTTTATTGGCCATTGTTGAAGGATGCGATGGCCGTTGTGGGCACAGTGCTGGTGCCCCCAAGCCTCAGGGCTATGAATCGAAACCGTTTATGCATGTTATGGGACACAGCTAGGAAAAGGCCTGCGTGGCTTCGCCTCAATTGTTCTGGCATGCATCCCTTGCATTTTCGCTTGAAATGGGGCAATTTTGCAGGCCACTGCTTTTCATGTGGTAAATTGGGGCATTTCATGGCCGAATGCCCTGAAAGGCAACCGTCTTCCGAGGATGCGCAGGTTGTGCTGCCAAAGGATGACATGGTGCTTGATGCCCCGACACAAGAGGCCCTTCAGCCCCCAAATGTCGTGGATAAAGGCAAACAACAAGTCCTGGGTTTGGACTCTTGCAGCACTGATTGGATTGAGGCCCGTCCAAAAAAAGGTAAAAAGTTGGATACAAGCATGGCGGATCCTGGGCCTACTACTTCACAGGATTCCGTGCGCACGTATATGCGCTGGAAAGAAATGTTCACTTCACAGCCGACTGCGCGTACTATAGCCCCGTTTGTCCCCCGTAATCAGTCTACAAGGAAAGCCTATACAGACGGCCCCAAGGGCCCACCTGCTAAGCTGGCGTTTGATACAAAAGGTAATGTGATTACACCCTGGGATCGGCGTTATCCCTGCCCTGCTCCCAAGGCAGTGGATTTTCCTTCTACCTCTAAAGCAGGTCGCCAGAATTCGTATGCAGTATTGGCTGATTTTCTGAATGCGGGTGTCCTAGATGCTCTCGCGGAAAAGGTGAAATCGAGGCAACAACCGCCTCGTTCCTGACTTCCTTTTTTTGAAGATATATGAAGATAGCCATGTGGAATGTGCGAGGCATTTGCTCTCGCCATAAGCAACATGCCATGTGGACTGTCTTGCATGAGAACCAGTGGGATGTATTGTGTGCAGTTGAGCACAAAAGTCACGCTGAAGCAGGCAAAATTGTGGATTGTCATGGATTCCGTCTGTTTTATGCAGGGACACATGCTACGCACTATTCGGGCGTGCTGATGATTGTCCATGAAAAATACCAGCTTGTTCTTGTCAAAAATGATGTGCAGGGCTGCTTTCTGGTAATCGAAGTCTTATTTGAAGGAGAAATTTTATGGTTGCTGGGCCTCTATGCTCCAAACGATCCTGCCTCTCGACGAGATCTTTGGTCGACTTTGCAGGGCTCCATGTCACTTGGCCGAAGGGGATTTTTGATGGGAGATTTCAATATGTGTGTTGACTCTTCTCAGTCCACTTCGGGGCATTCGGTAATGGATATGCCGGAAAGCCGGGTGTGGAATTCCTTTGCTTTGCGCGTGCTTAAGCAAGATCTTTGGTCGTGGCTTCACCCTTCTTTTTCAGGCTTTACTTTTCATTCCGCACAATATGCCACTACTTGGTCGCGGTTGGACCGAATGTATATCATGCAAGGGGATGATTTTCTTCCCGAAATGCTGGAAATGCAGGTCTTGCAGCAATATGCGTTGTCAGACCATTTCCCCCTCCAGTTTGAGATGCGGGCACAATCTATTGCACCTTTTACACAGTTGCTGGATAGGCTCCCTTTACGTTTCAACTCCTCTTATTTGACGCATCCAATTTTTCAGGGCTATATGCAGCAATTGATTGAGAGATTCTTATTGGACTTTGCCTCTGCCGGCCTGGCAGCATTTGCGCGGCTGCTTTCTAATGTGCAGCGGGTTGCTCGGCAGTATGGGATTCATCATGCCTCTCTTTGTCGGCGATGTCAACATGCAGCAGAGGACTTACTGGCTTTGGTCCGTTCCTTGCTCGTGGATTTCCCAGATGATGATTTTCTGCTGTCACTGGAAAGGCGTTTGGCCCATCTTATTCAAGTATTTCAGTTGAAATCTTATCAGCAGGCCAAGCTGCATAACTTGACTGACACATTGCACGATAGTGCTTGCCAGTCTCATAAGTTCTTTTGCGCCTTGCATGCTTCTCCGGCTCGCGAAAATATGACTAGGCTCCAGGATTCGGAAGGTTGTATGGTCACTGATCCGCAGACCATTGTCACCATGTGCAGAAATTATTTTATGGAACTTCTTGGTTCTTCTCCCTCGCCTTCTAGCCAGGTTACGCATGCCCGCTTGGCCTTCTATCATCTGGTCCGTCAGCAGGTTTCACTTGATATGCAAGCCACTTTGGAGGCGGATATTTGTGAGGAGGAGGTTATGGATGTTTTGTTGCACCTGCCTAAGGATAAAAGTCCTGGTTGGGATGGTCTCACTAATGAATTCTTTGAGCATTCGGCCGCGCACTTGGTGAAGCCATTGGCGGTCATGTGTCAGCAGGTTTGGGAAATAGGGGTCAGGCCCTCCTCATGGAAAGAAGGCCTTATCAAACTGATTCCCAAGGTCCCTTCGCCATCAAAGCTGCAACACTGGAGACCAATTTCTTTGATGGGCTCGATGTATAAAATCTTCTCCAAAGTGCTGGCGAATCGGCTTCACAAGCACCTTCCCGCTATTGTGCATCCTCTCCAATATGGTTTCATCAAGGGCTGCAACATTCTCCATAATATCTTGAATGTGCAAATGGCTATTGACTATGCGCGGCATTCCAGTCAGGAAGTGGTCTTGATTCAACTGGACTTGGAAAAGGCGTTTGACTATGTGGACTGGTCTTTCATTGCAGATCTCATGTCTGCTATGGGCTTTGGTACCCGGATGTCCCGATTGATCTACACCATTAGTGCTGCGGCTTCTTCTAGAGTTATGCTCAATGGTGGGGTTACAGAGCCATTTGTCCTTGCTCGCTCGGTCAGACAGGGTTGCCCTTTGAGTCCTCTCTTCTTTGCCCTGGCGACTCACCCGGTCCTTTCAATGTTATCCTCAATGGCGGCTTCGGCTCAGCTGGCCGGATTGTCTCTTCCTTTGGGGCAGCACTTCATTAGCCAATCTTTGGCTGATGACACCTTTATGATTTTGCGGGCAGACAAGGACAACATTCGAAAGGCATTAGATGTTTGGACGCTCTTTGGTCAGGCCTCTGGTCTTCGCATCAATGCCTTTAAGTCGGCCATTCTCAGTTGCATCGAGCCTAATTTATAGTCATTAGGCTGGCAGGGTCAGGTGGTTTCCCGTGGATCCATTGTCAAGCATCTTGGATACCCATTGGGAGTGGATGTACGGCCAAAGGACCTACTGGAGTGGATTTCACAAAAACTGGCGACGAAGTTTATGTATTGGAAGTCGCAAGCGTGGCCATTCCATGTGCGCCTCAAAGTGGATCAGACCATTATGCTACCAATGCTAACGTATTTCCTGCCATTGCTGCCATGGACGCCTACTACTTTGAAGGCTCTTACTCATCCTATTCGTTTCATGCTATGGAAGGACTCCCTGCAGGCAGGCATTTCATGGATTTCATGGTCACATATATGTACCCCTAAACGCATGGGTGGTGGCGCTATTTTCGATGCAGAAACTCATATGGTGGCTCTTCGTTGGTCTCTTTTTCGTGCCATGTGTGTGGATCATCACCCGTGGACCATCATAGCCTGTTATTTTCTTGAGGACAGCGGGCTACGCCATGGTAACACACGGCTTCGGGCCTCTTGGTGGCATGTCCTTAATTCTGACTCTCGATTTTCCAATCCCTCTTCCTCTTTGTTACTGCACTTGGTCGGCTCTTGGAAAGTGGTGCTCCAAAAGGCCCGTTGGCATCCAGTAGGGGTCCGCGTGCAGTCTAACTCCTTTCAGCTGGAATTGTTGGCAGTATCCAGATTACTTTCATGGGAAGACAAACATCAGCTCAGACTGAGATTTAACCGCATGGCCCGTTTAGGACTGACTTCGATTGCGGATGCTACCCTTGCCACTCGCAATGTCCTCACATCGTTTCGGACTGCTAGGAGACTTTTCAGGATCCCGCGCGGATACCGTGGTTTATGGGAAAAGCTTTTATTGGAGCTTCAGGGTCGGCAACCCTTTCCTGCCCTGGCTGTGGATCGTCCTTGGCAGGATTGGGACCTTGCAGGCAGGTTGAGTCTCGAAAAGGCCTCTACCAATCAGGTGTATCATCTTCTCATTCGAGATCACCACTGGCTGGGTGTGAAAGCTAATACTATTTGGGGACTGCGGAAATCGCCGACATGGTGGCAGGCAACGCTGATGGAGGGCTGGCTGAATAAGGCACCTTTCAAATGCAAGGTCTTCCTTTGGCGGGTAATGATTGGTGGTCTTCCTCTTGCCTCGGCCCTTTCCAAGCGTCGAATCTCGAATGGCAATTGTTTCTTCTGTACCACTACCGTGGAATCGGCCCGACATCGTTTTCTTTCTTGCCCGCTCGCCAAGAATATCTGGTTACTCTTGTCGCAAATCTGGCAAGCGGTGGTGGGGTCCTCACTAACTCCTTTCGATTGGGTTTTTGTGCGCCCAAAGTACCCCACACCGCCACAGTTACATATGAAGATCTTATTTCACTTTTTCAGATACTGGGGATGTTGGCACATTTGGACCACGCGCAATGCTTTTCTTTTTGATTCGGCCTCTAATGTACCGAGACATATTGCCAGGCTTAAAGGGCTCTTGCATTGGCAGCTAGATCTCATTCGACACTCCGACTTGCTCCCTCGGGAGGATTTGCATCCCTGGCATATGGCAATTGCCTCTGGGTCGTTGCCATGATTGGTGTAACCTTTGTAGTGCATTAGTACGGGGATTTCCCACATGTTGGGCTAGGGCTCTCGTGTCTCTTGTAATCATGTCATCATGTAATCTTGTACCTTTTCGTAATTAATACAATTACCTTTTACGAAAAAAAAAAGAGAGAGAGAGAGTATATTAACGTCTCTAAAAGGCCAATGTGGCCTATGAGACCAATGCAGTACATACAATGATGGTGTGTTTCTCATTTGGAATGAGAAAAAAGATGAAAAACATGCCTATAAGACTGAAAAAGAAATGAAGTAGTGTCCTATAAAAGGGGAAACATGTCAGTGATCTGAAAGTGAGAGTAGAGAAAGAAAAACTCTCCATCAATGATATGTCTGTTCTCTAGGGAGGTGTATCTCTGCATGGCTGAGGCGTCTTGGCATCTGTCTCCTCTGGCGCTCAATGATGGCTTTAATTTGTCTGTGGTGTGGATGTCTAGGGACGTGGGCGCCTAGACCGGCTAAGTGCCACTGCTCTATCCAAAGGGACACCTACAGAGGATGAGGTCCAATGATGATGTACTCCTGTAGGCTGTGTGGCAGTAGTAGTGGTATCTGCCATACTCTGTTGTGTATCAGTGAAAAAGTCAGTGACTGCTCTCTGTTTATGTGAGCCGAGCTGTGGGGGCCTCCTACTCCGTAGAATTGTTGCTCTGCGCCTCTGGAGCTCCAAGAGGAAAAATCCCAAGCATCTTTGATCCTCAAACTGCATGATCCGTCTCAGGGGTCCAAAACCCTCTCGAAACAGACAGTGGTATCTACCTCGTATGTCATAATATACAGTGCATCGGCAGATGTAGTGTTCCTCTGTCTCTGGCTCTCTGTCGCATAGTGGGCATATGCGTTCTTCTGTCTGTATACCCTCCCATCTGCCTGTCTCAATCCTCAGGTGGTGGGATGAGGTGTGGATCTGACCAATAACTGTGCGTAGTCCATGAGGCAGCTGTGTGTCCATGTAATTGGGTCAGGTGATGAAACCATCCTCAGATACCTGAAGGAAGTGGGTCTGGTAGTATGCCATCCTCGTGCCATGGGGGAGGGGGGTCGGATCCAGGTCTTCTCCGTATCTTACTTCAGTATGTCTGCTCTAATCACATGGTTTAGCTCTGATCAGCTTAGGTCAAGTGTAGGGCAATCCAGGCTATAGTCGAAGGGGGGTAGTCTGTCAATCTGCAGCCCATGTAGACTCAGGCTATAGTCGAAGAGAGAGAGAGAGAGAGAGAGAGAGAGAGAGAGAGAGAGAGAGAGAGAGAGAGAGAGAGAGAGAGAGAGAGAGAGAGAGAGAGAGAGAGAGAGAGAGAGAGAGAGAGAGAGAGAGAGAGAGAGAGAATAGAACTATCAGGATCTGGGAGCGTGCGACTGTGACCCTGCACAGGTCAGCAGGCAAACTGTGGCAGCAGAGAGAGAGAGTGTCCTGCAAACAGCTTCAGATCTCTTGTTAAAGTGGTGATACAACATGGCTGGTCTGGACATGACCTTTATTGACCAAACGGTGGCAGCCCTTGGTCCGAATTTTGAAACAGAGGAACCAAAGGATATGGTTCCTTGCACAGAGGAGATGCCATCTGGTCCTGACTTCCAGCCTGCGGGCAAACGCACCAAGCATACTTCGGAAGATACAATGGATCATCATGAACGTTCTTATGCTCAGGTTGCTTCTGATTCTGTGGATTCTCAGGATGTTGACTGGGAGCATTTGTTGGAGTTTGCCAACACTCTGCTTGGTGATTATGTTCAACATAATCATGAAGCGTTCTCTGACTCTGAAACTGAAGATGTTCTGGAAGCCACTGTGGATCCTAAAAATGTTTTGCGCTCATTCTCAGTGTTTTATGAGCGTGCTGTTATACTCTTCTTCATTGGTAGGATCCCAATGCTTTCCTATATTCGCCAGTGGTTGCAAAGTCTACTACAAGGGGAGTGTGTTGAGATTTTTGTTGGGCCCCGAGGCTTTTATGAGGTGCTGTTGAAATCCGAGAAGCATCGTGCCGATCTGCTGACTAAACTGCCAGTGTTCTTTGATCGCCATTTGGTCCATGTTGTGCCATGGTGCCCAATGGCGGATTTTTAGCTCAACGCGAATGCCTGGTGTGGGTTGAATTGGAAAACTGTCCGGCTGTCTATTGGCCACTGTTAAAGGATGCCATGGCCGTTGTGGAAACAGTTTTGGTTCCCGTGAGCCTAAGGGCCACGAATCGTAACCGTTTGTGTATGTTATGGGACATTGCTCGGAAAAGGCCTGCTTGGTTACATCTTAATTGCTCTGGCATGCATCCTTTGCACTTTCGTTTAAAATGGGGTAACTTTGCAGGGCATTGTTTTTCGTGTGGAAAATTGGGGCATTTTATGGCCGAATGTCTAGCGAAGCAACCGACTTTAGATGCTGAGCATGTTTTGCCTCCCATGGAAGATGTGGTGCTTGATGCTCCGTTGCAGGATGCGACCCAGCCACCTAAAGTTTTGGATAAAGGCAAACAACATGTTTCGGGTTTGGATTCCCGTGACAATGATTGGGTAGATGTACGTGCCAAGAAAGGTAAAAGGTTTGATGCTGGTATGGCGGATACTGCGCCTTATCGGACCATTTTCCTCTACAGCTTGAGATGCTTGTACATCCCATTGCACCTTTAAAGCAATTTCTGGATAGACTCCCTTTGCGTTTCAACTTGTCTTATTTGAAGCATTCAATCTTTCAGGGTTATATGCACCAATTGATTGATAGATTTTTATTGGACTTCTTCTCTGAGGGCAATGTTTCTTTTGATCGATTACTCTCTAATGTGCAGCGGGTTGTTCGGCACTATGGGATCCATCATGCCTCTCTTTGTTGGTGGCGTCGACAAGCAACGGAGGAATTACTGGCTTTGGTTCGTTCTCTACTGGTGGAGACTTCAGATGATGTATTTTTGCTGCCATTGGCTATGCGTTTGGCTGATCTTATTAAAAAGTTTCAATTGAAATCTTATCAACAGGCCAAATTGCAAAATTTGACTGAGAATTTCCAAGATAGTGCTTGTCAGACTCATAAGTTCTTTCGAGCTCTCCATGCATCTCCTGCTCGAGAGCATATGACTAGACTCCAGGATGCAGAAGGTCAAATCAAATGGTCATTGATCCTCAGACTATTGTGAATATGTGTAGGAATTACTTTCTAGACCTTCTAGGTTCTACTCCTTCACCTTCTGACCAAATTACTTATGCCCGCTCAGTTTTCTATGATTTGGTCCACAATCAAGTTCCACATGATATGCAAACTACTTTAGAGACATATATTCGTGAGGCGGAGGTTATGGATGTTTTGTTACACTTGCCCAAGGATAAAAGTTCCGGTTGGGATGGTCTCACCAATGAATTCTTTGAGGTTTTTGCTATCCGATTGGTGAAACCATTGACGGCTATGTTTCAGTAGATTTGGGAAACGGGGTTCATGCCTTCCTCATGGAAAGAAGGACTTATCAAACTGCTTTCAAAAGTTCCTTTGCCGTCTATGTTGAAACATTGGCGACCAATTTCTTTGATGGGTTCTATGTATAAAATCTTTTCCAAAGTGATGGTGAATCGGCTCCATAAGCATCTTCCTGCCATTGTGCATCCTCTTCAATATGGTTTCATTAAGGGCCGAAACATTCTACATAATGTCTTAAATGTGCAAATGGCTATTGACTATGCAAGGCACTTTAATCAGGAGGTGGTATTGATTCAATTGGACCTGGAAAAGGCTTTTGATTACCTAGACTGGTCTTTCATTGCAGAACTTATGTCTACTATGGGCTTTGGTACTCGGATGTCTCGTCTCATCTACACCATTAGTGTTGCGGCTTCTTCGCGAGTTATGCTGAATGTTGGTGTTATCGAGCCATTTGTCCTTGCACGCTCTGTGAGACAGGGTTGCCCTTTGACTCCTCTCTTTTTTGCCCTCGCGACTCATCTGGTTCTTTCGATGTTATCTCATATAGCAGCTTCTACTCAGTTGGCTAGATTGTCTCTTCCTTTTGGATAGCACTTCATTAGTCAATCCTTGGCTGATGACAGCTTTATGATTTTGCGTGCAGACAAGGATAATCCTCGCAAAGCATTAGATGTTTGGACTCTCTTTGGTCATGCTTCTGGTCTTCATATCAATGCTTTGAAATCAGCCATTCTCAGTTGCACGGAGTTAGATTTGCAGTCATTGGACTGGTAGGGAATGGTTGTTCCCCGTGGTTCCATTGTCAGGTATCTTAGGTACCCTTTGGGTGTTGATGTTCGGCCAAAGTAATTATTGGAGTGGATTTCACAGAAACTCGCAGCTAAGTTTATGTATTGGAAGTCACAGGCTTGGCCCTTCCATGTTCGCCTCAAAGTGGCTCAGACAATTTTGTTGCCAATGCTCACATATTTCTTGCCATTGTTGCCTTGGACTACTACTACATTGAATGCTCTTACTCAGTACATTCGTTTCATGTTATGGAAGGACTCCTTGCATGCAGGCATTTCATGGATTTCTTGGTCGGATGAATGTATCCCCAAACGCATGGGTGGTGGGGCTATTTTAGATGCGGAAACTCATATGCTGGCACTCCGTTGGTCTCTTTTTCGTGCCATGTGCTTGGATCATCACCCGTGGGTCTTTATAGCCCGTTATTTTCTTGAGAATAACGGGCTTGTGTATGGTAATTCCCAAATTCGGAGCTCTTGGTGGCATGTTCTTAATGCAGACTCTCGGTTTTCTAGTCCTTCATCATCCCTGCTTGCTCATTTGCTATGTTCTTGGAAATTGGTTCTCCAAAAGGCTCAGTGGCATCCAACGGAGGACCGCTTAGCTACTAACTCTTTTCAACTGGAATTGTTGGCAGCCTCCCGATTACTTTCTTGGGAAGGCAAACATGAGCTCAGACTAAAATTTAACTGCATGGCATGCTTGGGCTTGACTTCAGTTGCAAATGCCACCCAGTCGCAATGTGTTGATATCGTTTCGTACAGCCAAGAGGCTTTTCAGGATCCCTTGTGGATACTGTGATTTATGGGGACAGCTTTTGATGGTGCTCCAGAGCAGACAACCCTTTCTTGCCCTTGCTTCGAATTGTCCCTGGCAAGACTGGGACCTTGCAGGCCGGCTGAATTTGGAAAAGGCCTCAGCTAACCAGGTGTATCATCTTCTGATTAAAGATCATCAATGGCTGGTTACTAAAGCTAATACTGTATGGGGATTGCGTAAATCTCAGTCATGGTGGAAGGTAATTGTGATGGAGAGCTGGTTGAACAAGACACCTTTCAAATGCAAGGTCTTTCTTTGGAGGATGATGATTGGTGGTCTTCCTCTTGCTTCAACACTTTCCAAGCGTTGAATCTCCAATAGCAATTGTTTCTTTTGCACCACTAGTGTGGAATCGGCCCGTCATCGATTTATTTCTTGTCCTCTCGCTAAGAAAATCTGGTCATTCTTGTCAGCGGTTTGGCGAGGAGTGGTTGGTTTCTCGCTAAGCCCTTTTGATTGGGTTTTTGTGTGGCCCAAATACCCCACACGGGCACAGTCGCATATGAAGATCTTGTTTCACTTTCTCAGATACTGGGGCTGTTGGCACAAGTGGACCATTCGGAATGCTTTTCTTTTTGATTCAGCCTCTAATGTTCAGGGACATATTGCTAGGCTTAAAGGTCTCTTGCACTGGCAGATAGATCTCATTCAGCACTTTGACTTACTCCCTCGGGAGGACTTGCTTCCCGGGCATATGACAATTTCCTCTCCGTCTTTGCCATGATTTTTGTAACTCTTTTGTCGTTTAGTACTTTATAAATATAACATCCATTACGAAAAAAAAGAAGAGAGAGAGAGAGAGAGAGAGAGAGAGAGAGAGAGAGAGAGAGAGAGAGAGAGAGAGAGAGAGAGAAGAGGAGCTCGTCGTGAAAAAGGTCGGGATGCTGCCGTCGGTGCGCCCCGTCCTGTCGTCTGACGCCTGACTGCCGCCTGACGCCTGACTGCCCGCGCGACGACTTGACGACCTGCCTGACGACCTGCTTGACGACCTGCCTGCGCGCCGCCTGACGACCTGCGCGCCGCCTGACGACCTGCCTGAAGTCCCACCCGCCGACGACACCCGCACTTCACAGCTGCTCGCCTGCCTTCACACGCCCTATTCGTCAGGGGTTCACCGGCGCGCGTCTGTCCTGTTCTGCACAGGTGCCCCGTTGCAATCCTGTTGCTGCAGCCAGGCGGTTCCCTGATTGTGCCGGTCTGCGGGACTTGCGGAGCGAGCAAGAGAGAGAGACAGAGAGCGAGAGAGAGAGAGAGAGAGGAAGGGACAGGCAGATAGACATTTTACAAGGACAGATCTGTGCTGAGGAGGCAGCAGATTATTGAAGAGCAGAGACTATAGGCAGTGCATCCTGCTGCTGCAGTGAGGGAGCGAGCGAAAGAGAGAAGACAGCGGTATGGCTGGCCTGGATATGGATTTTCTCGACCGGACGGTGGCAGCCCTTGGCCCTGATTCCGATACCGAGGAGCCGGAGGATATGGTGCCATGCACGGAGGAGCCGCCTCCGGGTTCTGAACTGCCGCCGGCAGGCAAACGCTCTAAGCACACTTCAGACGAGCCAATGGGTCCTCAGGACCGTTCATATGCGCAGGTTGCCTCCGAACCTGTGGATTCGCAGGAAATAGATTGGGAGCATTTACTGGACTTTGCCAATACTCTGCTTGGCGATTATGTCCAGCATAATAATGAAACTTTCTCTGCTGCGGCTGCGGATGATGTGCTGGAAGCGACAGTGGACCCAAAATCAGTCTTGCGGTCCTTCTCGGTGTTCTATGACCGTGCAGTTATACTTTTTTTCACCGGCAGGATCCCAGTGCTCTCACATATTCGCCAGTGGATGCACCACTTATTGCAAGGGGAGTATGTTGAGGAGATCTTCCTTGGCCCTCGCGGCTTTTATGAGGTGCTGTTGAAATGTGAATCGCATCGAGCTGAGCTACTGTCCAAGTTGCCACTATTCTTTGACCGCCGCTTGGTCCATGTGGTACCATGGCGCCCTATGGCTGACTTCCAGCGTCTGCTTCAACGCGAATGCCCGGTGTGGGTGGAAGTGGAAAATTGTCCAGCGGTATATTGGCCATTGTTGAAAGACGCGATGGCGGTTGTGGGCACAGTGCTGGTTCCCCCCAGCCTCAGGGCTATGAACCGAAACCGTCTATGCATGTTATGGGATACGGCCAGGAAACGGCCTGCGTGGCTTCGCCTCAATTGCGCTGGCATGCATCCTTTGCATTTTCGCCTGAAATGGGGCAATTTTGCCGGACACTGCTTTTCATGTGGTAAATTAGGGCATTTTGTAGCTGAATGCCCGGAACGGCAACTGTCTTCTGAGGAGGCGCAGGTTGTGCAGCCCAAGGATGACATGGTGCTTGATGCCCAGACACAGGAGACCCTTCAGCCCCCTACTGTCATGGAAAAAGGTAAACAACAGGTCCGAGCTTTGGATTCTCCTAGCTCTGATTGGATTGAGGCACGACAAAAAAAAGGTAAAAAGTTGGACGCAGGCCTGGCAGATCCTGGGCCTCATGTTTCCCCGGATTCCGTGCGCACGTACACGTGCAGGAAAGACATGATCACCCCACAGCAGGTTGTGCGTACCATGGCCCCGTCAGCCCCCCGCAATCCGTCTTCAAGGAAAGTCTATTCCGAGGGCCCCAAGGGCCCACCTGCTAAGCTGGCGTTTGATGCGAAGGGCAACGTGATTACTCCTTGGGATAGGCGTTATCCCCGCCCTGCTCCCAAGGTAGTGGATTTCCCTTCTACCTCTAAAGCAGGTCGCCCGAATTCATTTGCAGTATTGGCTGATTTTCTGGATGAGGGTGTCCTGGATGCCCTCGCGGAAAAGATGCAATCGAGGCAACAGGCGCCTCGTTCCTGACTTCCTTTGTTTGAAAATATATGAAGATTGCCACGTGGAACGTGCGAGGCATTTGCTCTCGCCATAAGCAGCATACCATGTGGTCTGTCTTGCATGAAAATCAGTGGGATGTATTATGTGCAGTGGAGCACAAAAGTCATGGTGAGGCAGGAAAGGTTGTGGATTGTCGTGGATTTCGTCTGTTTTATGCAGGGACACATGCTAAGCATTATTCGGGCGTGCTGATGATTGTTCATGAGAAATACCAGCCTGTTCTTGTTAAAAATGATGTGCACGGCCACTTTCTGGTAATCGAGGTTCTATTTGAAGGTGAGATTTTATGGCTGCTGGGACTTTATGCTCCCAATGATCCCACATCCCGACGGGATCTATGGTTGACTTTGCAGGGCTCCATGGCACTTGGCCGCAGAGGGTTTTTGATGGGAGATTTCAATATGTGTGTTGACTCTTCGCAGTCCACCTCAGGGCATTCGGTAATGGACACGCCAGAAAGCCGGGTGTGGAACTCCTTTGCTTTGCACATACTTAAGCAAGATCTTTGGTCGTGGCTTCACCCTTCTGTTTCAGGTTTTACTTTTCATTCTGCGCAATATGCAACCACTTGGTCGCGATTGGACAGAATGTATATCATGCAGGGGGATGATTTTCTTCCCGAGATGCTGGAGATGAAGGTCTTGCAGCAATATGCGTTGTCGGATCATTTTCCCCTCCAGCTTGAGATGCGGGCACAATCTGTTGCACCTTTTATGCAGTTCCTGGATAAGCTCCCTTTACGCTTCAACTCCTCTTATTTGAAGCATCCAATTTTTCAGGATTATATGCAGCAACTGATTGAGAGGTTCTTATTGGACTTCGCCTCTGAGGGCTTGGCTTCGTTTGCACGCCTGCTCTCTAATGTGCAGCGGGTTGCTCGGCAGTATGGGATTCACACTGCCTCTCTTTGTCGCCGCCGTCGACTTGCAGCAGAGGACTTATTGGCCTTGGTCCGTTCCTTGCTCCTGGATTCCCCAGATGATGATTTTCTGCTGTCACTGGAGCGGCGTTTGGCCCATCTTATTCAAGTCTTTAGCTTGAAATCTTATCAGCAGGCCAAGCTGCATAACTTGACTGACACATTGCAAGATAATGCCTGCCAGTCTCATAAGTTCTTTCGCGCCTTGCATGCTTCTCCGGCTCGCGAAAATATGACTCGACTTCAGGACTCGGAAGGTCGCATGGTCACTGATCCGCAGACCATTATCAATATGTGCAGAAATTATTTTATGGATCTTTTTGGTTCTTCATCCTTGCTGTCTAGCCAGGTTACGCATGCCCGCTCGGTCTTCTATCAGCTGGTCCACCAGCAGGTTCCGCTTGATATGCAAGCCTCTTTGGAGGCGGATATTTGCGAAGATGAGGTTATGGATGTGTTGTTGCACCTGCCTAAGGATAAAAGTCCTGGTTGGGATGGTCTCACTAATGAATTTTTTGAGCACTCAGCCACGCAGTTGGTAAAGCCTTTGGTGGTCATGTTCCAGCAGGTTTGGGAAACAGGGGTCATGCCTTCTTCATGGAAAGAAGGCCTCATCAAACTGATCCCCAAGGTCCCTTCGCCGTCAAAGCTGCAACACTGGAGACCAATTTCGTTGATGGGCGTGATGTATAAAATCTTTTCCAAAGTGCTGGCAAATCGGCTTCACAAGCACCTTCCAGCTCTTGTGCACCCCCTCCAATATGGTTTCATTAAGGGACGCAACATTTTGCACAATATCTTGAATGTGCAAATGGCTATTGATTATGCGAGGCACTCCAATCAGCAAGTGGTCTTGATTCAACTGGACCTGGAAAAGGCGTTTGACTGTGTGGATTGGTCTTTCCTTGCAGAGCTTATGTCTGCTATGGGCTTTGGGATCCGCATGTCCCGATTGATCTACACCATTAGTACTGAGGCTTCTTCAAGAGTTATGCTTAATGGTGGGGTCACCGAGCCATTTCTCCTTGCACGCTCGCTCAGACAAGGCTGCCCTTTGAGTCCTCTCTTCTTTGCCTTGGCAACTCACCCGGTCCTTTCAATGTTATCCTCCATGGCGGCTTCTGCCCAGCTGGCAGGGTTATCTCTTCCTTTGGGGCAGCACTTCATTAGCCAATCCTTGGCTGATGACTCCTTTATGATTTTGCAGGCGGACAGGGATAACATTCGCAAGGCATTAGATGTTTGGACGCTCTTTGGTCAAGCTTCTGGTCTTCGCATCAATGCCTTCAAGTCAGCCATTCTCAGTTGCACGGAGCCTGATTTAGAGTCATTAGGCTGGCAGGGCCAGGTGGTTTCTCGTGGCGCGATTGTCAGGCATCTTGGATACCCATTGGGGGTGGATGTACGGCCAAAGGCCCTGCTGGAGTGGATTTCACGCAAACTGGCCGTGAAGTTTATGTATTGGAAGTCGCAAGCCTGGCCGTTCCATGTCCGCCTCAAAGTGGCTCAGACAATTATGCTACCAATGCTGACGTATTTCCTGCCATTACTGCCATGGACGCCCAGTACTTTGAAGGCTCTTACTCATCCCATTCGTTTCATGCTATGGAAGAAAGATTCACTGCAGGCAGGCATTTCCTGGATTTCATGGTCACATGCATGTACCCCTAAGCGCATGGGTGGTGGAGCTATTTTGGATGCAGAAACTCATATGCTGGCTCTTCGTTGGTCTCTGTTTCGTGCCATGTGTGTGGATCATCACCCGTGGACCATCATAGCCCGTTATTTTCTTGAGGACAGCGGCCTCCGCCAGGGTAACACACAGCTTCGAGCCTCATGGTGGCATGTCCTTAATGCTGACGCTCGTTTCTCCAGTCCCTCTTCCTCTTTGTTAGTGCATTTGGTCGGCTCTTGGAAAGTGGTGCTCCAAAAGGCCCGTTGGCATCCTGTAGGGGACCGCGTGCAGACAAATTCTTTTCAGCTGGAATTGTTGGCGGTATCCACATTACTTTCATGGGAAGATAAACATCAGCTCAGACCAAGATTTAACCGCATGGCCCGTTTGGGTGTGACTTCGATTGCGGATGCTACCCTTGCCACTCGCAATGTCCTTGCATCATTTCAGACTGCTAGGAGACTTTTCAGGATCCCGCGCGGATACCGTGATTTGTGGGGGAAGCTTTCCTCGGAACTTCAGGGTAGGCAACCCTTTCCTGCCCTGGCTATGGATCGCCCTTGGCAGGACTGGGACCTTGCAGGCCGGTTGAGTCTGGAAAATGCCTCTACTAATCAGGTGTATCATCTTCTCATTAAAGATTACCAATGGTTGGGCGTGAAAGTTAATGCTGTTTGGGGCCTGCGGAAATCACTGTCATGGTGGCAGGCAGCGCTGATGGAGGGATGGCAGAACAAGACACCTTTCAAATGCAAGGTCTTTCTGTGGCGGGTAATGATTGGTGGTCTTCCTCTTGCCTTGGCCCTTTCCAAGCGTCGAATCTCGAATGGCACTTGCTTCTTCTGCACCACTTCGGCGGAATCGGCCCGACATCGTTTTCTTTCTTGCCCGCTCGCCAAGAATATCTGGTCACTCTTGTCACGAATCTGGCACGCGGTGGTGGGGTCTTCACTGACTCCCTTCGATTGGGTTTTTGTGCGCCCGAAGTATCCCACACCACCACCGTTACATATGAAGATCTTATTCCATTTTTTCAGATACTGGGGATGCTGGCACATTTGGACCACCCGAAATGCTTTTCTCTTTGATTCGGCTTCTAATGTACCGCGACATATTGCAAGGCTTAAAGGGCTCTTGCATTGGCAGCTAGATCTCATCAGGCACTCTGACTTGCTCCCTCGGGAGGATTTGTATTCCTGGCATTTGGCAATTGCCTCTGGGTCCTTGCCATGATTGGTGTAACTTTTTAGTACCCTAGTCCGGGGATTTCCCGCACGTTGGCCTATGGCCCTCGTGCCTCTTGTACTCGTGTAATCATGTAATCTTGTACTTTCTTCGTAATTAATACAATTACCTTTTACGAAAAAAAAGAGAGAGAGAGAGAGAGAGAGAGATGGCAGAACTGGGGACGCATTCGATTGTCGGCGTCATGCTCTGCTTGTCTTGTGGGCATCCGAATATGCCTTGTGCGCTGCTTGAGCCCTTCCGTCTGTCCTGCGCAGGGTCCATTTCAGCATTTTGTGAGCCCTGCGCCTGCATGCTTGTAATTCAGTCGTCGACGAGTACTATTGCTCTGTGACCTGTGGTTCGTGTGGCATCTTGATCTGCTCCTGGTAAACAGACGCTGCATAGGGAGAAGGGACAGCTCTGCCCTGCCTCTGCATGGACAGCTTTCATGCACCTAGGCAGAAACAGATCTCGTGTCTGAGAAGTCTTCAGTGCACTCTCTGAGCGTCCTTATACCGGCACGTAACGGCAGCACCATATTTAGACAGAAACGACGGATATGCGCCTGGGCTAAAGATTTTTGATGAGCAGAGCATGCGGACTGGACATTCTTCTATTGCACGTGCAATCAGCCGCTGTGCACCCAATTGAGAGAGAGAGAGAGAGAGAGAGAGAGAGAGAGTATATTAACGTCTCTAAAAGGCCAATGTGGCCTATGAGACCAAAGCAGTACATACAATGATGGTGTGTTTCTCATCTGGAACGAGAAAAAGATGAAAAACATGCCTATAAGACTGAAAAAGAATGAAATAGTGTCCTATAGAAGGGAAACATGTCAGTGATCTGAAGGTGAGAGTAAAGAAAGGAAAACTCTCCATCAATGATATGTCTGTTCTCTGGGGAGGGGTATCTCTGCATGGCTAAGGCGTCTCGGCATCTGCCTCCTGTGGCGCTCAATGATGGGTTTAATTTGTCTGTGGTGTGGATGTCTAGGCCTTCGTCCGGGTGAACGTGGGCGCCTAGACCGGCTGAGTGCCACTGCTCTATCCAAAGGGACACGTACAGAAGATGAGGTCCAATGATGTACTCCTATAGGTTGTGTGGCAGTAGTAGTGGTATTTGCCATACTCTGTCGTGTATCAGTGAAAAAGTTAGTGACTGCTCTCTGTCTATGTGAGCCGAGCTGTGGGGGCCTCCTACTCCGTAGAATCGTTGCTCTGTGCCTCTGGAGCTCCAAGAGGAAAAATCCCAAGCATCTCTGATCCTCAAACTACATGATCCGTCTCAGGGGTCCAAAACCCTCTCGAAACAGACAGTGGCATCTACCTCGTATGTCATAATATACAGTGCATCGGCAGATGTAGTGTTCCTCTGTCTCTGGCTCTTTGTCGCATAGTGGGCATATGCGTTCTTCTGTCCGTATACCCTCCCATCTGCCTGTCTCAATCCTCAGGTGGTGGGATGAGGTGCGGATTTGACCAATAACTGTGCGTAGTCCATGAGGCAGCTGTGTGTCCATGTAATTGGGTCGGGTGATGAAACCATCCTCAGATACCTGAAGGAAGTGGGTCTGGTAGTGTGTCATCCTCGTGCCATGGGGGGAGGGGGTTCGGATTCAGGTCTTCTCCGTATCTAACTTCAGTATGTCTGCTCTGATCACATGGTTTAGCTCTGATCAGCTTAGGTCAAGTGTAGGGCAATCCAGGCTATAGTCAAAGGGGGGTAGTCTATCAATCTGCAGCCCATGTAGACTCATCCATGTACTCATTTGAGCATACCAACAGTGTCTGTCACCGTTTGCTGCTAGTTGTCTAGAAGAGGCTAGGGCTAGCCGTGGGTATCTATCTTGGGGGAGCTCCCATAGTCTATGTATGAAAGTCATTGCCTGGACCAAGGCCTCAGCCACCATGGGTGATGCTCCCAACTCAGCTCTGATAATCTCATGTGGGGTCGAGCTCTTCGCTCGTATCATACGTGAGATCATCATGACCAGTGGTCTTTCCATATGCTCCCATCCGTCATAGTATTCCTTCTCTGGTCCATCTTGGTCTCCCAAAGGCTGTCTCCTCGTGTGAAAGAGACTCGGACCCCAAATAGCTGCCCCATATAGGAGTGTGGGTGTAACCAGGGTGTCAAAAAGCCACAGTTTGGTGCGCGGCTCATGAAATTGTATGTGAGCACATCGCCTCTCCAATGCACCTAAGGCTGCATATGCTTTTGCCAAACGAGCCTCTGATGTCTCTCTCCAAGAGAACTGTGGTCCCTTCAATGTGACCCCCAAATAGACATACTGCCTAACCATCTCCACTGGCTCTCCATCAAAAGTAAACTTGTGCTCAGCTCTTGTCACCCAAGCAGCTGAAGTGTTAAATACCATAACTTTAGTTTTCCCAAGGTTCACCTTAAGATCTCTATCTTTGTAAAAAGCTGATAATGCATCCAAGTGTCTATTTAGTCCCTCAGGTGAGTCACATGTAAGTACAATATCATCGGCGTAAAGCAGTAATGGTATCAGCACTCCAGCTAGGCTGGCTCCGGCCCCACCAGTCTTATCCACATATTCTGAAATTTCATCTATATACAGCCCAAATAGTGTCGGTGAAAGTGGACAGCCTTGTTTCACCCCAATGGTGCTATTGACTGTATCTGAGATGCCCTCAGGTGTTCATACTCTGCCTGTCACTGTCTCACACAAGGCATAGATACTCCACTGTATCTCTACGAGCACATCAATGTTTTGCATTCTTCTCATGAGTCTAGCACGTGGCATTGTGTCAAAGGCCTTGCGAAAGTCCACAAAATAGCAATAGATCTTTTTCTTGAATGCCTTGCCTTCTTCGATGATTTCCCTCAATGTAAAGATATGGTCTAGAGTTGTATATCCCCTCCTGAAGCCAGCCTAGCCTTTTGATCTCAGGCCATGCATCTCGGCCCAATCACTCAATGCTTGTTCCACGATAGAGCCATATATCTTGGCCAGCATGTGTCCAATCATGATAGTTCGGTAGTTACTAGGTAGCGCGGGGTCTCCACTCTTAAAGAGCGGCACAATAATATGGTTTGACCAACAGGTTGGAAATCCCTCATAAACTGCCCTATTAAAGATGTGAGCCAGTGTTGGTGCCAGAATATCACAAGCATGCGTGAAGTGTTCAGCCACTAAACCATCATGATCTTGGGCTCTTCCATTTTTCAGTTTCCATATGGCATTCCTCACTTTTTTTTTCTGTGAAAAATCTGCAATTTGCTGGTCTTGAGGTTGAGGGGAGTGGCATAGGCTCTTGGCCAGGAATATCATAGAGTGTGCAAGCATATCCATGCCAATCATCCGGTCTAGTAATTTGTAGGGGTGGCTGGTTCTCGTGCATCTTTTTCCATGCTCTCTTGCTGTCTTGCCCCAAGAACATGGAATACATTTCTGTTTCTAGTCTGCTCAGGTATTCCTGCTTCTTTTTGCGTACCAACCGTCTGAAGAGAGAGAGAGAGAGAGAGAGAGAGAGAGAGAGAGAGAGAGAGAGAGAGAGTATAATAACGTCTCTAAAAGGCCAATGTGGCCTATGAGACCAAAGCAGTACATACAATGATGGTGTGTTTCTCATCTGGAACGAGAAAAAAGATGAAAAACATGCCTATAAGACTGAAAAGGAAATGAAATAGTGTCCTATAAAAGGGAAACATGTCAGTGATCTGAAAGTGAGAGTAGAGAAAGGAAAACTCTCCATCAATGATATGTCTGTTCTCTAGGGAGGTGTATCTCTGCATGGTTGAGGCGTCTCGGCATCTGTCTCCTGTGGCGCTCAATGATGGCTTTAATTTGTCTGTGGTGTGGATGTCTAGGCCTTCGTCCGGGTGGACGTGGGCGCCTAGACTGGCTAAGTGCCACTGCTCTATCCAAAGGGACACCTACAGAAGATGAGGTCCAATGATGATGTACTCGTGTAGGCTGTGTGGGAGTAGTAGTGGACAGCTTTCATGCACCTAGGCAGAAATAGATTTGGTGTCCGAGAAGTCTTCAGCGCACTCTCTAAGAGTCCTTATACAAGCACGTAACGGCAGTACCATATTCAGACAAACGATGGATTTGCGCCTGGGCTGAAGATTTTTGATGAGTAGAGCATGCGGACTGGACATTCTTCCATTGCACATGCAATCAGCCCCTGTGCACCAATAAAGAAAGCAGACGTGCCCCTGACACCACACACACAGAAGGATGGGGGGTGCAGCTTTGTTGGATGTTAATTTGCATATGGCTGCTTTGAGGCTATCCCTTTTGCAGAGTCTATGTATTCAGTGTCATCCTTGGTTAGATATTGCCAAATTCTTCATAGAAAAGACTAGCATCTCTCATGGTAGCACGGTTATTCATGCTTCCTGGTGGCATGCGCTTAAATCTACGAGGCCTATTAAGGTCTCCCAGTATTTCTCCTTTCTCATTTGATTGCCTCCTGGCAGGAGATGCTTCATTTTGCAGTTTGGTGTCCTTCGGATATTCGTAAGGAGGAAAATTCACTGTAAGGAGAAGTACTGGCTTCCTCAAGGTTGTTGGATTGGCCACAAAAAGATTTGCAGCAAGACGTGTTTAATTGGATGGCTAGGTTGGGGTTGAAGACAATCTGTGATGGTGTTATTCTTGGGCGGCTCTGTCTTGCGTATTTGTCAATACTTTAGGGTGCCTCGTGGATATAGTGACATTTGGTCATCCATACAGGACAGTCTTCAGAGGTTCTCTCCTTTGCCTGCATTAGAGCCACTGGATCCATGGCGTGACTGGAAAGTTTGTGCTTCTTGATGATTTTGAGAAAAGGTCAGCCAATCAAATATATCATGAGATGGTGGAAGCTAAGAGATGGGTCACGGGGAAAGTTAATAAGTTATGGCATCTTAGGGATAGCAAAAAGAAGTGGCGGGAAAGATTTATCTAGCTTTGGAAGTCTAAGGTTCCGTATTAGGGTAAAGTGTTCATGTGGAGACTGTTCATTGGGGGTTTTCCAACAAGAGAAGTGCTCCGTGTCCGAAAGATCTCTGTAGGTCATTGTGCACGCTGGGCAGAGGAGGTGGCTCCTGCAATTGGCGGGTGGCGCGTAGGTATAGGTGGCGCGTGCAGGTACATATGAGGCGGCGCCCAGGACTGGTGGCAACTGCAGACTTGGCGTCGGGAGCTAGCGGCTAGGGCAGAGCTGGACACTAGGGCAGAAGGTACAGTCGGGGGCTGCAGACTGTAGACAGGTTGCTGAGCTCTGATACCAAATGTGATGTGGGAGGATCGAGGTGCAGCTGAGAGTGCAGTAGACAGTGTGAGAGTGAGAGAGACAGAGTGAAGCACGACACCCAAGAGAATAGACTGAAAGAGTGTGTAATGAAAGTACAAAGTACAACCCTTAAACCTTAGGGTTGTAGGGGGTGTTCACACCCGAACCGGTAAGTGCCCATAAGTGTGTAACATAAGCACATAAGCACATACAAAAATAAGATTATAAGTCTGGGGGGAAAAAACCTCTCCTACTGAGAGTAAAAAGTGCCCCAGTGTCCTACTGATCACCGACACTCCCATATGAGCATAGGCGTAAGTGAGGCGTGCGTCAAATACCCAACAATCTTCATGTGTTTTCAAAGAAGAAAATCAGGAACGAGGCAAAGCTTGCGTCGATTTAACCTTTTTTGCTAGAATGTCAAGGACTCCCTCATCTAGAAAATTAGCTAACACGGCAAAAGAGTTCCGACGAGCAGATTTAGAGGTAGACGGTGTATCCATTGTCTTGGGAATGGAACGGGGATAACGACGATCCCATGGGGTAATCACGTTACCTCTAGCATCAAAAGCCAACTTAGCAGGTGGGCCCTTCGGACCATTCGTATATACTTTCCTAGTAGGCTGATTGCGAGGAAGAGAAGAGACCATAGCATGAGTAGTATGCTCTGAAGACAACATGTCTTTCCTGCGCATAAAAGTACGTAAGGAATCTTGTGAAGCATTAGGCACAGTATCCGCCATACCAGCATCAAACCTTTTACCTTTCTTGGCACGTACCCCGCCAGTTTGCAGGCGCCGCCTCTTCTGCCCAGCGCACCACCTGTCAGCTGCAGGCGCCGCCAACTCTGCCCAGCGCGCGCCACTCTTTGCCTGCGCGCGCTACTAGCCTGCACGAGCCACCTGTCCTGCACGCGCCGCCTCGTGAACCTGCAGCAGCCCGCCACCATGTTCGCCAGCCTGTTCACGCTGCCACCAGTTTTCTGCCTTGGCACAGAGACACATTGAATGCACATTCTGGGGTATTTGTGACAGAAATTTTGGCAGAAATTTTGGGGATTTTGACATTACAGTGTTGCCAAGCATTGTTTGCACCTTGGGAAGCGTGTATTAAAGACAGTTCTTGACAGAGTACACCCTTGCACGTTAATTGCAGAAGTGTGCTTGCTGCAATTTTTGGAAATTTGCAGATTTCCAGCCCTTACTGCTTTGACATTGCTCATTTGTCTTTGGAAATTTGTCATCATGGCAAATCAGGGAGGTGATGTATTTACCTATGTATCCAAGGAAGACAGATTGGATGGAAACAATTATTCGCTATGGTCATTCATGATGAAGAATGTATTAGTGGCTAAGAATTTATGGGATTATGTCAGTGGAGAGGAAACTAGACCGGGAGTTGTAGCTCCCATTACTCCTCCTCAAGGGGCACGTGGACAATGGGGACCTCAACCCGCTCCAACTCAGCCACGTCCTCTAAGAACTGCAGCTCAAAAAGCTTGGGATACACGAGATGCACAGGCTTTGTCGCTGATTGCTTTGGCAGTTCAGCGGTCCATCATCCCTCACATTCGTTCAGCATCTTCTTCACGAGATGCATGGCTGACTTTGGAGCATATGTTTGCAGGAAAGAATGAGACTCGAATCTCTTTCTTGAAGAAAGAGTTAGAGACTTTGAAGATGAATGAGGGTGATTCTATGCAGGATCACTTGAATAAGATTCAGGACTTGCGGGAGCAGCTCATGAATGTAGATGAGTACTTTTCGGATGCACAGTTGATATCCACCACCTTAAATTCCTTACCTCCATCGTACTTGTCTTTTCATATTGCCTTGAACCTCACCATGAGGATTGCCGAGCACCCACTGACTTTTATTCAGCTGGTTAGTTTGCTTCTAAAGGAGGAGTAAACAAGGAAAAATAGTGGTGTGGATGCTATAGTCTTTGAGCAGGCTTTTGTGGCAAGACAAAAAGGCAAAAACAACAAGGTAAAAAATGCTCCACAGAGTTCTGGTACTTCTGGCACATCACAGAATCAGACACAAGGGGGGGCGCAAGCTAAAAAGGGAAAATGTCATTATTGTAAGAAGCCAGGCCACTATATCACTGAGTGCAAGAAGCGCATTGCCAAAGAGAAGAAGAAGGAGTCAGGAATGTCTGTTTCTACTACTACTCCCACTGCTAGTGAGTCTGCGTCCTTTGTTGTAGACAGGGACTATTGTTTTTACACTTGTAGTTATGACATCTCTTGGGATGATAGAGCACTTGGCTCTACAGAAGATGCTGACACTTGGTTCTTTGACAGTGGTGGTTCTAGGCATATTACATCTCGCAGAGATTTGTTTGCTTCAGTTAGTGCACCTCCCGTTGGGAAATCTGTACAATGTGCCAATAATGCATCATACCCTGTTCGTGGTATTGGGGAGATTCAGCTCACAGCCATTGATGGCTCTATTCTCCGCTTGCAGGATGCTTTGTTTGTGCCTGGGATCAAGAAGAATTTGCTATCTATTTCTTCTTTGGCACGTTGTGGTTTGCAGGTCACATTTGATGATGACCGTTGCATGGTTAGAGATAAAGAACGCATGACTTTGGTCTTGACAGGATCTTTGTGTCATGGTTTATATGAGCTGGATGCTCTTTCAGTAGATCAGTCGGCATACTTGACATCCACTCTTACTCCTGCTATGATACAGGCAGAGTTATGGCATGCACGTTTGGGGCATGTAAACTTTGGCAGCTTGATGCTTTTGCAACGTACTCAGATGTTGGATGGCTTACCTCTCTTGGAGAGACCTCCTGAGCACTTATGCGAGGGATGCATTTTGGGAAAAATGCATCGTTTCTCATTTCCTCGTGATGTTGCTTTCAGAGCAACAACCAGATTGCAGTTGGTGCATTCAGATGTTTGTGGGCCTATGCAAACAATGTCATTGGGCGGTTGTTACTATTTTGTGACATTCATTGATGACTTTATACGTTTTTGCTGGGCCTACTGTTTGAAAAAGAAGTCAGAAGTGTATGATGCATTTTTGGCTTTCAGTGCACTTGTTGAAAATCAATCTGGATGCAAAATTAAGACTCTCCGTTCGGACCGAGGGGGGGAATACATGTCCTCTATACTGAATTCTTTTTTGAAGTAGAAAGGCATAGTCCATCAGTACACTACTGCCTATACTCCACAGCAGAATGGGGTAGCAGAGAGGAAGAATCAGTTACTCATGGAGATGGCCAGATGTATGCTGAAGGCAAAGAGCTTGCCTCATAGTTTTTGGATGGAAGCAGTCATGTGTGCTTGCCATATTTTGAACAGATGCCCTACCAAAGCCTTGAAGACCATCACACCTTTTGAGGCTTGGAACAGCCGTAAACCTTTTGTTGGCCACTTCCGTACCTTTGGGTGTCTTGCCTATGCCCATATTCCATAGGTACTTAGAAAAAAGTTGGACAACAAGGCTGTTAAGCGCATTTTTATGGGATATAGCAGTGAGAGCAAAGGCTACAGACTCTATGATTCCGTTACAAAGAAGGTTTTTGTCAGCAGGGATGTTGTTTTTGATGAAAAATCAGAATTATCCTTGGCTGGTTTGGACACATATCAGGCTGCCCGTGATGTTTTTGAAGGGCTGCTGCCCATTACTTTTGGTGATTCAGCTGGAGCTTCAGAAAATGAACCTAATGTTCAGCCAGCTGCTCCTATGGAAAGTGCAGAAATTCAGCCATTGGCTGATCGGAATATTCAGCATAATGCTGAAACTGAAATTCAGCAAGAGCTTGCACACAGTCAGGAAGCTAGACAGTTACCTAGATGGTATTTGCAGACTATACACGTGAAGAGTGTAGCCATGACTAGAGATCTTGCTTAAGTACGGCAAGAGCAAACGCATTCCACACACGGCTTTCTGGAGCGTCCATTACGGAATGCTTTGATGTGGATTGTGAAGGATCAACACACATATTAAAATCCCCCATAAAAAAACCCCGTCTGCCAAGTGACAAGGAGGTCTGCAAAGTATTCCAAAGATCCCAGCGGGATAAGGGGTCATTTGGAGCATAGAGCCCAAGTAACCATAAGATCTCTCCTTCAAATAAAACTTCAATCACCACAAAACGACCATGTACATCATTTTTAATAAGAACAGGCTGATATTTCTCATGTACAATCACAAGCACACCCGAATAATGCATGGCATGTGTCCCTGCATAAAACAAGCGAAATCCATGGCAATCCACAACTTTTCCTGCTTCACTGTGACTCTTGTGCTCAACAACGCACAAGACATCCCATTGATTCTCATGCAATAAACTCCACATGGCATGTTCCTTATTGTGAGAACAAACGCCTCGCACATTCCACGTGGCTATCCCATATGGCAGCTTCTAATCAGTTGGCTGGATTGTCTCTTCCTTTTGGACAGCACTTTATTACTTAATCATTGGCTGATGACAGCTTTATGATTTTGCGTGTGGATAAGGATAATCTTCGCAAAGCATTAGATGTTTGGACTCTCTGTGGTCAAGCTTCTAGTCTCCATATCAATGCTTTGAAATCAGCCATTCTCAGTTGCACGGAGTCAGATTTGCAGTCATTGGACTGGCAGGGAATGGTTGTTCCCCGTGGTTCCATTGTTAGGCATCTTGGGTACCCTTTGGGTGTTGATGTTCGGCCAAAGCAACTACTAGAGTGGATTTCACAGAAACTGGCAACTAAATTTCTATATTGGAAGTCACAGGCGTGGCCCTTCCATGTTCGCCTCAAAGTGGCTCAGACAATTTTGTTACCAATGCTCAAATATTTCTTGCCATTGCTGCCTTGGACTACTACTACATTGAATGCTATTACTCAGTACATTCGTTTCATGTTATGGAAGAAGGACTCCTTGCATGCAGGTATTTCATGGATTTCTTGGTCGCATGCATGTACCCCCAAACGCATGGGTGGTGGGGCTATTTTGGATGCGGAAACCCATATGTTGGCACTTCGTTGGTCTCTTTTTCGTGCCATGTGCTTGGATCATCACCCGTGGGTCTTTATAGCCCGTTATTTTCTTGAGGATCACGGGCTTGTGCATGGTAATACCCACATTCGGAGCTCTTGGTGGCATGTTCTTAATGCAGACACTCAGTTTTCTAGTCCTTCATTATCCCTGCTTGCTCATTTGCTATGTTCCTGGAAATTGGTTCTCCAGAAGGCTCAGTGGCATCCTGAGGAGGACTGCTTAGCTACTAACTCTTTTCAATTGGAATTGTTGGCAGTCTCGTGATTACTTTCTTGGGAAGGCAAACATGAGCTCAGACCAAAATTTAACTGTATGGCATGCTTGGGCTTGACTTCAGTTGCAGATGCCACCCTTGCTAGTCGCAATGTGTTGATATCGTTTCGTACAGCCAGGAGGCTTTTCGGGATCCCTCGTGGATACCGTGATTTATGGGGACAGCTTTTGATGGTGCTCCAGAGCAGACAACCCTTTTCTGCCCTTACTTCGGATCGTCCCTGGTAGGACTGGGACCTTGCAGGCCGGCTGAATTTGGAAAAGGCCTCAGCTAACCAGGTGTATCATCTTCTGATTAAAGATCATCAATGGCTGGCTACTAAAGCTAATACAGTATGGCGATTGCATAAATCTCAGTCATGGTGGAAGTTAACTGTGATGGAGGGCTGGTTGAACAAGACACCATTCAAATGCAAGGTCTTTCTTTGGAGGGTGATGATTGGTGGTCTTCCTCTTGGTTCAGCCCTTTCCAAGCGTCGAATCTCCAACGGCAATTGTTTCTTTTGCACCACTAGTGTGGAATCGGCCCATCATCGATTTATTTCTTGCCCTCTCACTAAGAAAATCTGGTCACTCTTGTCAGCAGTTTGGCGAGCAATGGTTGGCTTCTCGCTAAGCCCTTTTGATTGGGTTTTTGTGCGGCCCAAATACCCGACACTGACACAGTTGCATATGAAGATCTTGTTTCACTTTCTTCGATACTGGGGCTGTTGGCACAATTGGACCATTCGGAATGCTTTTCTTTTTGATTCAGCCTCTAATGTTCAAGGACATATTGCTAGGCTTAAAGGACTCTTGCATTGGCAGATAGATCTCATTCAGCACTTTGACATACTCCCTCGGGAGGACTTACTTCCCTGGCATATGGCAATTTCCTTTGCGTCTTTGCCATGACTTTTGTAACTCTTTTGTTTTTTAGTACTTTATAAATATAATATCCATTACGAAAAAAAGAGAGAGAAAAGAAAGAAAGAAAGAAAGATCTATTAACGTCTCTAAAAGGCTAGAGTGGCCTATGAGACCATAACCAATACAACTGGTATCATCATCTCTCACTAGATAAGAAGAGATAAAATTAATGTGTAAGTTTATATGGTATATTGGAATGAGATGTATGGAAACCGAAAAAACTGAAAAATTCGGAAAAAAGACCTAAGTTTAAAAAGATCAAGAGTGTAGGGTATCTCCCCTCAGTCTATGGAATCCACCAAGACTTTGCAAGCTACCTCCGATTGAGTCATCGCACCAATCTGCCTCTGTACCGAGCTAGCATGATGCGAATGTGGCACATATAGACACGCCTATGTTGCCATGTAGGTACTCTAGGTTGTCGTGCTCTGCGTAGCGTTGTAGCTTTGTCAATTGCGATGCCTCTTGATGTTGTATCTCGGTAATGCCTATTAGTAGGAAATATAGTGTTTGGGGTGGTCGCGGCTGGGGGTTCAGCTACGCTGAAGTAGTCTGTAACTGCTCTCTGGAGGGGTGGAGGATGATGGGGTCGCCTCCTATCCTGTAACAGTAATGCTTTGCGTCGTTGGAGCTCTAGCAAGAAAAGGCCCAAACATCATAGTCCATCACCCGTCTTAGTGGTCCAAACCCTCCTTAAAGAGGCAATGATAGCAGCCTTGGATATCATAGTATACAGTACATCTACAAATGTAGTGCTCCTCCGTCTTTGGCTCCCATCCACAAAGCTGGTACATCCTCTCATTGGTTGCAATATGGCTCCATCGACCTGTCTCAATCATGAGCTAATGCGATGAGGTGCGGATTTGACCAATAGCAGGCCAAACTTGTTGCACTATCGGAGGGTTTGCAAGATAACAATTGTCAATCGCATAGGTTTTGTTGTAGCCTTCATGCCTCATTTGCTACAGAGAATGTGGTTCGTCTAAGCACTTTTGACTATGAAATGATCACAGATCTGCGAGGAATTGTGCAAATGTGCACAACCTATTTCATGGACTTGCTTGATTTGTAGTCCTTTTTTTCTCATGCAATCGGTGTAACCCATTCATCATTTTGTGATTTGGTTAAAGATGAAGTTACATCAGAGATTCGCAACACTTTGGATATGGATGTTACACAAGCTGAGGTGATGGATGTCCTCTTGCATTTGCTTAAAGACTAGAGCCCAAGGTGGGATGGTATCACCAATGAGTTTTTTGAGACCTATGCCACTCACTCAGCTGCACCTTGGATAGCCTTATACCAACAGATTTGGACAATTGGACACATGCCATCCTCTTGGAAGGAGGGTCTGATTAAATTGATTCCTAAAGTGCCATCCCCCTTAGCCTTGAAGCATTGGCAACCAAGCTCCTTGATGGGTTTTGTATATAAGATCTCTACCAAAGTCCTAGCTAGTAGATTGCATGAATATCTTTCGGATATTATTCACTTGTCCAATATGGATTTATCAAAGGAAAATTTTTTGCACAACATCTTGAATTCTAGATGGGAATATATTATGCTTGATACACGAAGAAAGAAATGGTGCTTGTTCAGTTGGACCTAGAAAAAGCCTTCAAGTATTTGGAATGGCCTTTCTTGGGTCAATTGATGCAAGGCATGGGTTTTGGTTTGAGAATGTCTGCACTAATTAATACTATCAGCATATATTCCATGTCAAGGGTTCTGATAGGAAGGGTTGCCCATTGAGTCCTTTGTTCTTTGCCTTGGCCACTCACCCCATTTTGATGATGCTGTCTCGTCTCTCTCCCTTCATAGGAACACTTGGTGGGTACTTGGTGGACGACACCTTTATGTTTCTTAAGGATAATCTGGATAACATACAAATAGTGATGGCCACATGGGACTTGTTCACCCTTGCCTTAGGACTACACATTAATGCATCTAAGTTGGCCCTTATAAGTTGCATTGAGGGTGATCTCTAGGCCTTGGGCTTGCAAGGCAAAGTGGTGCTTAAAGGCTCTTTTTTAAGCACTTGGGCTATCCTTTGGGACTGCAGGTTTCGCCCAAAGCACTAATAGATTGGATCTCATTGTGCATTATGGATAAGTTTGTGTATTGGAAATCACAAGCTTGGCCTTTTCACATAAGATTAACAATAGCACAAACAATCATGATAACGATGATTTCATATTACCTTCCCTTGCCCCCTTGGCCAAAGCCTCATTTATAGCAAATCACCCAACTAGTTTGGTTATTGTTTGGAAAAAAGATTCCACTTGGATGGGTATTTGGTATCTCTTGGATCTCTCGGCACCATGTTTACCCTCCTGAAAGAATGGGTGGTGGGGCTGTTCCAGATTTGGAGACACATATGATTGCTCTTCATTGGTCATTGTTCTAGACCTTATGTGAGGCTAGGAAACCCTGGTTCTTGATTGCCAAATTTTTCCTTGAGACTCAGGGTATTAAGCATGGGAACACCAGGATTCTTGCCTCATGGTGGAACGAGCTTAATGCCAAACAGTCTATCCATCGGAAGTCTTCTATGTAGTTGAATCATTTGGTCCCATCTTGGAGATTGATCTTGCTAAATCTTCTTGGCACCCACCTCTGGATGGAGAGGTGGCTAACTCCTTGACAACGGAAGTGCTGGCAGTTTCGAAGCTGCTCTCTTGGCAAGGCAAAGAGGAACAAAGGACGATGTTGAATAGGATGGTGCACTTGGGACTTGTCATTGTTGTTAATGCTCTTCTACTTGTTAGTGGGGGTGTTGTGTCCTTTAGATTGGCCCAACGCTACTTTCATGTCCCTTGAGGCTAGTGCAATTTGTGGAATGCCATCTTCACATCTTTACAAGCCATGCTGCCTCTCTCCTCTTTGGACTAGGAGCCCCCTTGGCAGGATTGGTTGATTAATGGTAGACTCCTTTTGGGTTGTGCTTCTGTGAATCAAATATATCATTTGCTTATTCTGATAAGGATTGGCTTGCCTAGAAAGGAAATACTACTTGGGGTCTCTAGAAAGGCCAAGCGTGGTGGAAATCTATGGTGATGACAGGTTGGCTTAACAAAATGCCTTTCTGATCCAAGGTTTTTCATTTGGCAAATGTTGATTGGTGCACTTCCCCTTGCCTCGGCACTCCTCAAGAGAAGGATTTCCAATGGTTGCTCCTTATTTTGTTAGGTGTTGGTTGAAACCTCCCACCATCAGTTCCTTGCCCTATCGCAAGGATGGTTTGGTCACTCCTATCAACCATTTGGTTATGAGTGGTTGGCCTACCGATGCTTCCAAAGGATTGGGTCTTTGGACATCCCAAGTTTGCAGACGCTGTGCAGGTGGATATGAAAGTGCTGTTTCCTTTCTTGCACTTCTGGGGTTGTTGGCATATATGGACTATGAGGAATGCATTCAGCTTTGATGCTTCATCGGGCGTGCAGAGCCATATAGCCCACTTGAAAGGGCTTCTTCATTGGCAGCTAGACTTGATTGAGTTAATTGATATTCTCCCTAGACAGGATTTGCTTGCTTGGCACACTACAGTTTCTTTTGCCCCCGTTTACACTTCTGGTCACACTGTGCATTGGTACCCAGGTGGTATTGTACAGCTCTTCTCATGCTTTCATTTATGGATTCCATTTTCTGTTCATGATTCACTGTCAAGTTCTGTTCATGATTCACTGTCAAGTTCTGTTCATGATTCACTGTCAAGTTCTTGTGTCCTTTATCACTGTTCATTTGTGTGAAAGTCGTGCTTTGTGTTTTCTTGCTTCCAACGCCATTGGCATAATCTCACAATATAAACAATCTTTCGAGTGCACTTTTATATCATCAAACTCAGTTGATCAACTGTCCAAACCTGACCTAGTGATGGCTAAAGAGAGTTAATTTTGAATGTTTTCCCCTGCATATCCAAGGAAGGTAAACAAAGAAGATGCATAGAAGCTTTTCTTATATAAGTCAAAATGATTTGCTGCTGTGAAAATGATTGATTTATTGTGCATTTGACCAAATGATAAATAATGAAATGCATCATTTAGAGTAAAAGCACAGAAACTTGACCTGGATCAAGGTCAAAGATCCATCTTTGTTGTACACATGTGAATTCATGGTTAAATGTCGATCCACACGATGATACACAACTTTAATTTGATTAATAGTCAGCTTGAATACATGCTTAGCCACATTATCTTTTGAAGAAGCTCCTGTCCTTTTCTCATACCTATGGGCCAAAAAATTGCATGTGTCTATTAGTCCACAGATTGTGGTCATATCTTTTCTCAACTACAACATGCAAACCCTCTTTCTTGCTTGTACAATTTGATAACATAAGAACAGTGGTGACTTCTATTGTGAGTGAACTCTGACACTGGGATTTACTATATGTTCAAACTTCAAACATTATCATTAGACAGTTTAAACCTTGAATTGAATTTATCTGTTGCTGATCCTTACTTTTGTGTTATTTTGAGTATAGGGAGCAGTTTCTCAGAGATAGGTCTTCTCTTAGGGACTGCCATTGCAAGCTTTTTCTCAGTCACCTGTTTCTCTGAGGCAGGAGTTGAAACTTTATTTCTGTTGCTTGAGCTGCAAAGAACACAGTAATAATTGCAATAGTAACATATAGCTTCCAAATTGGTGAATTGCTTCTGAAATAGCAGTGTTGGAGAAATCGGGCAGACTTACAAATCCTTGCACATAGCTGGACATAATTAATTTCAAAGAGAATTGGTACCTTGCCTGCCAATGTGACATCATTCTAGATCGAGGTCTTGGCCTCTGACTATCAACGGACACCCTCCCATGGCTTATGGGTCTGTTGCTTCCATCTAATCTTACACTACCAGGTCTTGAAATACTTCCCCTAATAGATGCGTCTGCATTAGTTCCTGCGACACTCTCAAGATGCCTCTCACTTCCTGATCTTGGACTGTATTCGTCTCTTGGTGGAGGTAGTAGAGGCCCATAACATGCACAGCGGTATATTAAGTGAGCTTCATGATTAGCGTAGTTCTCTACAATCTTTGTTCCTATGATCTGAAAAATTTTGAGAGAATGAATTTGAGGTTTACCACAAGGTTCTCACTTTCACATTTTGAATTTGAAGGATCAATTCAGACAAAACAAATTATGCATCCTTACTTCATCTCGCCTCAAAAGTCCATCATTCCTAGCATCATGATAAAATAAGAATTTTCGGCTCTGACCATCAACAATTTCCATCTCTTTCAAACCAAAACTGGCTCCATGTCCAAAGAAATCATGAACCTGCAAAGTTAGACCAAGCAGTGAACTTTAGCCAATTGATTTCCAGTGATTTTTCCAGTCATATAAAATTTCTGCCTTTCTGATCTATATTGCAAGGAGAAACAAGAAGATGTTGGCAGCTGCAGAACTCTTAACTGTCCGACCTTTTGTTTTCCAAGTAAAGAAATTTGTATTGAATCCACTTGGTGAAATGCACACCATGGAGCCAAATCAGATTATGCAAATAAAAAAGTGGGGTAGGACAATCTTCCATATTTGTCGCTCTCAAGGTAGAAACTACAACACAATGTGTGTCTATATTACCAAGACAAATGATTAGTCTGCTGAAAATGCCTCCCATCTCCTCTGCATTCTCTCAGAATCTACATGCTGTATCTCATCTAGCTTTGACAAATCATTGTCCAAATCTGTGGACGAATCTCTGAGTTATGATGATCTGGTGGTCTATGCCCTGTCTGTGTGTGGCTGTCCAAATTACCAGGTTACAATGCTGGAAATCATCCCATCTGTAACACTCAGGCCAGTTAGTGCCTGAATAGTTGGGTGTCTGAAAGGTAATAGAATCCTGCCAAAGCCAAGCCAACATTCCATTGAGCACAGCACTTCTGGTGCCAAAATGACCCTATAATCTTCTCAAAAGTGTATAAGGAATGGCTAGATAATGCCATGCTCATATCCAGATGTATTATACTACAAGAAGTCGGATTTTCCTCATCTGAATCCTCCCCACTATTTAGTCATGTAGCCATCAAAGGGAATGTCTCAGCACACCTCGTGGAAATGATCTCTCCACCTTCAGTCCTTTGGTTCCCAATCTAATTTCTAGAGAGGTATCCTATGATGAGACCAAAGTACCTAGGCTGGTTTAGTCTTGAACTGGGCATGTGGACCCTCTAGAGGACTTGGATGCCCATTGAATGCTGATCTTTTTTCTGCCATTCTGGAAAACCACCCCATCTAAGCCTGACCATCAGTCTCAGTGCATGGGGATATGGCCTCTGCCACTAAGTGTCTAATAGAAAGGCTATCTAGACTGAAATGCTGTTGCTTTCATAAATGCTGCCAACTACATGTCTGGGCACAGGCTAAAACATATAGTTAACTGTCAGCTTCCCATGCCGTTTGGAGTCAGCACGTATTGGTACTCCAGGCTCAAAGTCTACAGTCTGATAACCTCAAAAAGGTAAACTTTTGATACAGCCTGAAGCAAAAGGTGCCATGTATTGGTGCCATGTATTGTGACTGTGTATAGGAGAACTAATCTAAGATGTAAAGGTCCAGTTCTTCTCAAAACACCTTTCAGATCTCCCAAAGTTGCAATGACACTCTGGGATAGCAGTTGAATTTTTGACCAGGATGTGAGGAGCAACACATATTGTGCAGTTGAGCACCATTGACTAAGCTTTGCTAGGTAGAGGCTCTGTATTTTTTCTCCAGTTCACATGCATATGTTGATACAGGCATACACAAGGGTCCTCTTTAATATATATATATATATTTGTGTGGCATCATTGAAGAAGTGGCTAGGTGGTTTCTAGTACAGCAATCGAATTACGTTTGAAGTTTAATCCACAACCTGTACTGTTGGCAAGCTCAAAACTTTTAAGAGAAATTTACCCTGCTGAATCAGAAGACTAATATTGTTACTTTAGATGCAAATCTTTTGTTTGTACCATTATTTGTATGTAAATTGATTCAAGGTATGAATACCTTATTAGTACATTTGTATATACAAGTTTCAAAATGAAGATAGATCAGGCAGTAACAAAGAAGAACAGTTGTAAAAATTGACAGAGATGCCACATGAATAAAGCAGATGGAAATTGAAACCTTGAAGCTCAAGATTTCAGGTGAATCTCATACAAATTGTTTCACATTGAAAAACTTCTAAACAAGATCATGGAGCATTCTTGAGAAAAGACAGAATAAACAAGATCAGGTTGGAAGTCATTGTACAAGAGAATGAGTGGGAGACAGCATGGACAAAGTCCTGCATGGTTTGTATTTGTATCATATTTTGATTACCACCAGTCTTTAATTTATAGTTCTATCACATTTTTGCTACTAATGATGGCCCAAAAAAAGTCATGAAGTCAGAATCAAACCTTGTTCAGCGCAGGGTTAAAAATACGCTTGTGAAGTCCATCCTTGCGACGCAAAAAATAATCATGTATTTCTAGAATACTGGATCTTTCATCATCTTCATAAAGTATCATTCTTTCTACCAAGCCATCCCATCTTACAAAATCGCCATAGAAAGAGTATATTTCATGTGTGCACCGATTATAATGTGTTCTTTTTACTCCACCTGGACACCTGCATGGGATAGACAATGCATTCAAAGCACAAGTACTTGTTAGTGCATTACGAAAGGAAGAAACACTTCACAAAAACAGAGTAGGTTCTTTATGCTATGAGATCTGTCAATCAGTACAATCTCAAGTTCCTTTTGCTAGACTTGCCTTCTTGATTACTACTACTGCTCATTATCATATTTTTTATCTTAATGCATTTTCCTCCAAAAGAAAAGAAGATTATTTTAATAACACCCTGAAGAAAAACCTGAGGTAGGATACAAAGTATGAGAAGCCCTGTGAAGGACTGCTAAGTACATCATACAGACAATGGTTGAGTGAACCAATCTGGTGGGCTGTAATGCCAGACCATGTGAAGCACTAAATGAAAGAATGTACCACAGTCCCATGTCTGCATAAAAGCACCTATTTGAATGCAATTTTAATGAAAGTAAACCTGAAAATTGCAATAGCATGTGATATGTTCCCCATGAGGATCCTCTCATAGAATGTTCAAGACTTTGATTGGCATTTGTTTTGTCATGGTCAAAGCCGCATGAGATGAGATATTCATAGAGCACTGGTTGGTGGATCAATTGATGTTCTCATGGTTCAAGAGCATCACCTTTTGAAAGAGAGTATCAAAATTCCACTGCAGTGGGAAGTTATTGCCAGGGAAGAATTTCACTTACTAGGCTATGACAGTGGGTGCTATAGAGATTTAGGCAGGTGTCTGCATCTGTATAGGAGAGTAATAGCTTCATGCAATTCAGGATTGGGGCACCTTGGTCCCAAGGAGGGTGCTATGGCTTTTGAGAGAGCAGATGAGGCACTCATGAACTGCTGGTCATTAATGCTCCCAATGACTAGTGGGACAGGAGAGAGCTCTGAACCACTCTCAGTTAGTCTTTACTCTGCATTGATAATTGGATAGTTGGTGGGGAATAAAATTAGAGGCTTTGGGGGACAGGAGGGAGAGATGCATTGACATCATCAGAGGAGGAGAGCACGCAGCCTGGAGGAGTTCATGTTTCAGATTAGGATCATTGGTTTACTACACAGTTTGGAAGATCTGCAGATTCTCTACAATTTTTTAAAAGACCCAGGGCAACAGGACAGGGGGCCACAATCTTCTCCATGCTGGACAAGGTTCTATGTAAGTGATTGGGTTGTGAGATAGGGGCCCTAATTGGTATCGTTCCTAGTACCACTTTATTGGATCAACTCACCTGTATGGCTGGTTTCCTGGGAGAGAGTCAGGGTTGGGATTCCTGACTACCTTTAATGCCATGAGGATCTCGGAGAGCTTATTGTCTGAATTTGGGGGCCAATACCATTCTCAGATGGCAAGGAAGCTAGAGATCTAGATGATTTTCTTCAAGTGGATTAGTTCTTTCTTCATAGAGGAAACCTAGATGAGGAGAGAGGGCCTCTTGGAGAGAGAAAGGAAGAAGAAAGAAATACACATTAATGCCTACTAAGGCCAAAAATGGTCTATGAGATTAAACTGTGTACAATGGTAATAGTCCTTAGAAATCAAAGTGTGACATGCTAAATGGTAATCAATGATGTAGAGTGTAGAGTGTAGAGTGTAGGGCACTACATGACTAGCTGTGTGACTGAGTAGTGATACAATGACCCCGTGTGGCACCACCTTGTCTAGTTCCATTCGATCATGATTAGTGAATATGGCATGTCATACATCCCTAATGAGAGAGTGTATGGGTAGCATCCATACTAGACCCTCAGCTCTATCAAGTACTGCACGTGTTGTCGGCAGACCTCTATCATCTCTCCTTGGTGTAGTCTTGTGCTTGGTACCCCTGCACTCTTGGTTGGTGTTCAACTCTAATCTCTTGATCGGAACCAGCCAGAGTGTCGGTGATCAATGACTAGTCTTGAGGAGGTGTCACCTCTAAATAGTGTGGGGTATCTCGCTCGAATTGTATTGTAGGCCCTATATGTGCAGATGTAGTGCTCACTCTCCAACTCCTCTCGACATAATTTGCAAATCCTCTTGACTTGGACACCGCATACCAGTTCGTTTGTGGATTATGGGAAATATGTCCTCTATGCCCTCTTTGTCTTCAGATTGTTCCTGCCTATTCCATTTTCTTAGATGGACAGCCTTGTGGCACATATGGTGTACTCGCAATGCCTTTATTTTTGATTCAGCATCAGGCATGCATGGACATGTGGCCCGTGTGCGTGGATTGGTCTTATGGCAAATCACTTCTATGATGTCAGTAGACCTGGTCCTTCCGGACATTGCTGCTCATTGGCTGGCGATTGTTCGCTCTACTCCAACTATTCTTTCTGTCTGATTTATTAGAATTGCTTATGTAATAGGTTGTTTTGAGAGCCTGCTCACATCTTGTAAATTTCTATAGTGGCAGTGTGAGAGAGATTGAGTATGCTGACCTGATTGTTTGATGTAATAGCATGTAAGAGATACAGTGAGAATGTTGACCTGATGGTCTCATGTAAATATTTACTAGTGAATTCAATTATCTTCACAAAAAAGAAAAGAGAGATGGTGGACAATCGAGCGACCTATCCCTGAGCGCCTACACACGATTCCCTACCTTGCGACGCCTACCTACCTGCGGACACCTACCTGCTTGTGGACGGATGTGTCTCCCTGCGGCCGGACGTGACTAGCGCAGGGTCCCGTTTTGCCATGCCTGATACTTCACCTTCTACTCTTGCCTTCCTGAGGTCCGTCTTCTGCCCTACTCACGCTACGTACGTCTTCTGCCTTGCTCACGTTCTGTCCCGGCATGACTGTCTATCATCGTCGACCTGATCAGACATTCCCGTGGCGCCCTGCTAACTGCGTGGGTTTGACGACTTGCTCTAATCCCGGGTAAGACAGACTGTGAGTGAGAGAGATTGTAAAAGGTCTGTACAAATAGAACAACAAAGTATAGATTGGCACAGAGGATTTGAGGTACAACGGCATACTGAAGGAGACATATTTAGTTCTGTTTTGTGACAGACAGCCAGGGTTGGAATTATCTGTGTAATAAGCATAAACCTCGGAAATGCCAAATTTGCAGGAATCTAATGGTATTGATATGGCCTTTCTAGACCAGCATATTGGAAATGGGGACGATAAAGACTTGGTGGAATCAAATGGCGATCTGAGAGAGGAGATAGAGCTGTTAGACTCAAAGTATGCAGATGATACAACACTTTACATAGAGGACAATGAGTTGATGTTGGAGAGAGTGAGACTAGCTCTTGAGGTGTTTTGTACTGTAGTACGAGTGAAAATCAATTGGTGAAAGTCGGTTGGTTTCCTTACAGACCCAGACTCTAACGCGGAGTGGTGTGTCCACTTGGGATTTAGATGGGTGTGCAAAGGGCAGACCGTCTCCTACCTAGGGTTCCAAGTGGGACTCGACATCACTCCCGCCCAGCAGTTTATTCTAGTCCTTGACTTGATTCAGAGGAAGTTGACCTATTGGAGTGCTGCTCGCCTTTCCCTAGCAGGCCGAGCCCTGGTGGTTAACTAGGTCCTCCTAGTGACGGCCTAGTACATCGGCTCGTGTTGGTGCTTCTTCTTGTCCTGTGTGTAGTTTAGCTTCGCCACCGGTTGCGGAATTTCCTTTAGGCCGGTTCAGACGACTCCAGGGACTCTTGGGCCAAGGTGGCATGGGCGACCATCATCCGGTATGGTCAGAGGGAGGTCTTGGGATCATAGACCTAGAGTATTAGAGTCTGGCCCTTTTGGGCAAGCTAGTAGTCCGCAGTCTCACACCAAGAGGGCAGATCTAGAAGATCCTACTGCAGGAGGGTCTCCAGGAGTGTAAACCGAGGCTAGGCGGAGACCGTCCTTGAGATGGATCTTCACGACGGCCTAGATCATGCCTTCCAGATCCCCCTTCCTACGCAACTTACTTCGTGTGTGGCAGGGCCTCTGTAAGGCCCTAGTTCAGAGCCCCCTAGGCTGCCAGGAGAAAATTGACCGCTAGCTGGTGATTTGGAACCCCTAAGTTAGAGATCACGAGGGGGTACAGATTGGAGAATACCCCCACATCCAATGGCTCGGTTGGGAGGCCGGCCCAGCTCACACTATTAGGACCTGTAGAGAGGTGTACAGGATGGTGGACGAGAAGGTGTTGCAGCAGGAATCGCGTTGCAAGAGAGGAATTGAGTTGAGGAGAAGGGAGATTGACGCAGCAATACCTTAGGAGTGGCTTGGCCCCCCGATATGAGAGCTTGTAGGGAGGTATGGGCAGCTAAGTTTTCACTGACAGGTATCCCCCTATAAGTGGCAAGTAGAGTGGGTGGAGCCCCACATGGGACCTTCATTGTACAGGAGGGGGGGCATGTGGCCCTTGACAGAGGGCAATAGAATGAGGGGATAACTGCCCTTTTGTGGAGGAGGATTCGGGTGGTTGGCCTTGTTGTGCTAAGAAATGCACTTGGCCACTTAAACAACCCCAAAACATGCTTATTTTAGGCTTATTTTAGCCAAAACCCTAAAACGGGGAGCGAATCGAGAAAGTTAAGTGGGAGAGGATCTAGAATCCCGATTTTCTATAAATTGACAGCTAGCCCTCCACTCTTTTACAATCCCGTTTTTGCAGGTTTCAGGTGTTACCAACTTGCTGCCCACACCCCGGTCACGGAGGACATCTCAGCCCTTGTTGTCCATCACTGTTCCCTACAGTCTGGCGCCTGTTTCCATCGCTCCACATGCTGATTGCTACTGTTTTTGCCTGGCGACTGACTGTTGTTCATCTGCATTGTTGTCGTATAGCCTACAACGCCAGCAAACTGCTGCGTTTGTAGGCTCCAGCTGCCGCCCTGACAGTTTTCTCTCTCCTGTTGCAGTCGCTGCACTCTTTCTCTCTCCTGCAAGCTGTCCTGCCTACGTTTTCAGTATTTCTCTCCTGCAAGCTGTCCTGCTTGCGTTTTCAGTATTTCTCTCTCCTGCAAGCTCCGTTTTTAGTTTTTCTCTCTCTTGCATTCTATCCTGCCTGCGTTTTCAGTCTTTCTCTCTCTTGCAGGCTGTCCTGCCTGCGGTTTTGGTGTTTCTCTCCTGCAGGCTCCGTTTTTAGTCTTTCTCTCTCCTCACTGCTGTTTGCATCAGATCCAGCTTCTCATTGCTGCGTTTGCTGGTGTTCGACATCCGGAGGTTGCCTTGCTGGGATTCAGGATCCGTTCGGAGTACGACACACTCTCTAGCTCATTATCCCTGCCCTGATCCTAGAGATACAGGAGTTTGAGGTTCAATATTCATTCACTGCATAGTGTGTTTGCTGCATGAGCATCGTATTATTAGTAGTCATATCATTTCATTTATCCACTGTGTTCCTTGTCTCTGAGTTACTCTAACCCTAATCGTAACTGTGTTCTTTTTATCAGTCTGTGCTTTGTCGTACGGTTTCTGTTTATGTTTCTGTGTTAGGGTATTTTTCTTTACAGGCCTTTAGGGCTTGGTACTCTCTAAGAAACCTAGGCCTTTGATTTGAAAGCTCTTCGCAAGAAGCAAGAACAATAGTAGGTTCAAATGACTTCGAACACATCAACACCGATTCAGTCTCTAGATCAGCCTATGCCAAGAACCGAGCGGGAGTGGGCCGATCAGCTTGCTCCACAAAGTTCCGACATGATGGGAGTAACATCTGAGTACATGGAAGAAAAGATAGGCAAGTTGACCTCTGAGGAATATAAACTGATCATAGCCTATCGACAAAAGAAGATTGAGGAGCTCGACCGAAGGATTGCCCTTCAAGAAAAGCTTCTAAATGAAGGTATGCATGGATTTCACTCTTCAGATGTTGCACGTAAGTTTGATGATGTTGTAGGGCCGTCGAGACCTCCATCAGGGATGGGCTCCCCTCTTGAAGAGCAAGATCCGGAGTATGTTCCATTTTTTCAGACTCTTCCGTCCTCTTCGGTGCAAGGTACTTTTGATTCGTCTTTTGTGCCTCTTCTTTTACCTCTTCTGTTTTGCAATATACTGGTAGAGATCATGTGGAAGAAAGAGTCTAGTCTGTTGATTGCGGAAAAGGTCCTCTAGAGGACCAATTCTTGTATGTTAACACACGTCGCGGAGATTATAAGAAAAAGCCAGGTAACTCTTCTTCTGTCCTTTCTTCTTTTCCGTCTACTTCACATAATCAAATTGAATTTGGTGCTCCTTTCACTTCATTACATGATGTATCATCATCTTCATAGTTTCATTTTCAGTCTTTAAATGATAAAAATGAACAAAAAGAATCTGCACCTCATACACCTCACTTTCAAAAACCACCCATCCCAGCACATTCTTCCGCTGCTTCACCACTTCCATTTACACCATTTACATTTCCATTTCCATTTCAGACACCTCATGTCGCACCGCACATCACTCTAGGGGGTTATGGAAACACAGGCACATCCTTTAGGACCTCATCCTTCCCTCACCCGGGTGGTGTTCCACCTACCTCATATACACTTTTGGGATCATTGCAACCTGGGTATCCCACTCAGTCTCTCTCGAGTGTGGACCAGTTGCCTCCACAGTTTACCTCCATGGCATTGCCTAGTGGACCTTCTGGTCATAATGCTGTGTCCTAGCCTTACTTTGGACAAGGCTACTGTGTCCTAGTGCCTCAATCTACATCGGCACCTTATGGAAACATTCATGTTCCAGTGCCTCCGCATCAATTGGCACTCATTGGACACTCACAACCTACTTCTGCCTACCCACCTCTTCCCCCTCCTTCTTACTCTTATCAGACACTCTCACCTCCACCATCTTTCCCACCATCATCTTACTCCACCCACCCGACACCTCATGGTTCTAGCTCATCTTCTGCCAAGAATGCATTTAATGACAAGACTCGTTTTAACGGGTCAAAATTTACTAGGTCGAATTTGATGAGGCATGTCCTTGATTCACAGAACCTATGGGATCTAGTGCAAGGGTTGGAATCCCAACACAATCCCGCATTTGTTCCATACGAGGTCGTCCACTCATGAAAGGCTAGGAATGCCTCCGCTATTGTCGAGCTAATGCAGGGCTTATTGTTAGAGTTTCATTCTCAGCTTCAGCATTTTGACTTAGCGTCAGAGTGATGGGCATACTTGATTGACCGCTATGCGGCTTGAGATAGGACCCGTCGTATTAATCTTGACTATGAACTTCAGCTTTTCAAAATCACTGACCGGGATGACTTGAAAGTCAAGTTGGCTGAGTATCGGCGTCTCCTCACTGAATTCTCCACTACGGGGACTCCCAAGTCCTTTGATAACCAGGTCACATTGTTCCTAAACTCCCCAAGAAATACTTCAATTTTGTGCAAGGAATAGTTTCAAAGCCTACCATGCCCACATTCTATAAATTTGAGTGTCAGCTGTTGCGTTACGCATGGTTGTTCGATCAGTTTCATATGAATTCCTCTTCAGAGGGGGCTCTTCTTGCTCATTCTTAGAAAGGGCAACAAGGAAAGGGCAAACCAAACCAAACCTCCACTCAAAATCAAAATCAAACTCAAAAGCTAAATCAATCTGGGGATTCTCAAGGAAACTCCTAGTCACAACTCAAACCCGAGTGGCAGAATGTACCTAAAAAGAATAGGTATTGTCAATATTGTCAAAAGGTTGGCCATTTTGACGACAAGTGTCGATCAAAGGCACGAGGGACAACACCAAAACCTAAGTCTCAGACCCTCGCCCCTCAGTCGGGCAACCCCCAGCAAGGGAGGCAGGGTGATGGCAAGGGGCAATTTAAAGGTCAGACTCACACTGCCACCACACAGTCATTTCGGTCGACAACGTTCTCAACTCCAGAGGGCTTGTCCGACTGGTTTGCAGAGGCCCATATTGTCTCCATAGAGACATCATATGCGAGTCTCTTCCACATCTGTGAGTTGCCTCCCAATGAGGTTACTGCAGAGGCCCAGTCTTCACAGCCGAGCACTTCAGCTCCAGTTTGGATTGTGGACAATGGAGCTACACATCAGATGACTCCTATAGAGGACATTTTCCGTAACCAAGCCCCTATAGCCGGGCGGGTCCGTGTAGGAAACAACTCCTTGGTCAAGATTCAAGCTCAAGGTTACGTCAGCTTTGCCACTGACAAGGGTCCGGATTTGGCTTCGCTGGACAATGTATATTATGTCCTTCAGCTTGGGGTGAACTTGTTATCTGTTCAACAGCTTTGCCGGTTTGGGGCGAGCAGTTTTCTTTATAGCGGCCACAATCGAGGTCCTTGACTCTCTGACTGGTTTAGTGATTGCTCGCGATGAGGCACAGCCTAATGGCCTATACCACATGACACACTTTCTGACCGAGCCGACCGCCAAAGGCTCCGTGTTCCATAGCTTCCAGGCCTTAGCCACATCTCGGGAGCCTACGCACAATGAGTATCTTTGGCATTTTCGCTTAGGGCATCTTGGTTATGAGTCACTTTATGAGTTGTCACGCCGTGAGCTGGTTGAGGGCCTTCCACGCCTGAAGCTAGCTCGAGATGTCTGTAAAGCCTGTCAGCTCGGGAAGCAGCACGGTATCCCATTTCCTCAGCAGTCTACACATAGAGCTCAGGATTCTCTTAGACTGATTCACGTTGATCTTTGTGGACCGACATCCACTGCTGCTTTGAACGGTGTGCTTCCACTGCTGCTTTGAACGGTGTGCTATACTTCTTTTTGATAGTGGATGATCATTCTTGATACATGTAGGTGTACTTCCTGAAGCATAAGTCAGATGCTTTCACATATTTTTATGCTTGGGTGCTGTTGGTTCATAACCAGACTGGTCGTCGTGTTGGGTGCATGAGGAGTGAGAGCGGTGGTGAGTTTATCTCCCACGAGTTTTCCGAGTTTCTACAGAAGCATGGCATTTCTCGCCAGCTCATCTCTATCAACTCCCTCTCTTAGAATGGAATCGTAGAGCGTAGAAACCGCACAGTCATGGAAATGGCACGCTCTATACTGTTCGCAGTAGAGCTTCCTGAGCGCCTTTGGATCAAGGATGTTAACACTTCGGTGTACATCCTCAACCAGTGTCCGATTGCGGCTCTTCCTCAGAAGACCCCGTATGAGGCATTTTTAGGCTCTCGGCCTATTATTTCCCATTTCAGACTCTTCGGGTGTCGTGCGTACACACACATGCCTGATATCAAGATAGGAAAGCTTACTGCCCAAGGTGATCTCCTTATTTTTGTGGAATATTCCTCTGAAGGGAAAGCTTATCATTTGTTCGATTCTCAGACAAACAAGGTGATTGCTAGACGGGATGTCGTCTTTGACGAGAGGGATATGGTGCATTCTTCTGCACTGGATTCCGATCCGCTTCTTCCACATCATTAGAGATCGTGCCTACTGAGCCTAGTCTACTTCCTGCTCCTTACATTTCCATAGTTTCTTCACCTCCCAGGCCCCCTTCACGAGACCCGTTACCTTGCTGGTACCAGCAGACCATGCGGGATTCGGGGATCCTACCACCGAATTCCACTCTGGAGGGACCTAGAAGATCTGCCCGGCTTGCTTCTCAGGCATCATTTGCATCGCTGTTTACAGCTGATTACATAGTGCATTTTGAGCCGAATACCTGGCAGGAGGCTCTTCAGCACCCTCAATGGCGAGAGGCCATGGAAAGGGAGGTAGAGAGTATTGACTGAAATGAGACTTGGACATTGGTGGATCGTCCGAGCCACAAGAAAGTCATCAGGACAAAGTGGATTTTTCGGACAAAGCTAAAAGCTGATGGGACTTCAAACAAGTACAAGGCTCGCCTTGTAGTGCAAGGGTTTCGACAGAAGCACGACATTGATTATGAAGAGGCCTTTGCCCCTACTGCACGGTTGACTTCCTTTCGGTTGCTACTCGCGCTCGCCGCTCACCACGGCTGGTCGATACATCAGATGGATGCCAAGAGTACCTTCCTGAACGGATATTTGAAAGAGGAAGTCTATGTGGAGCAACCACCGGGCTTTCCCTCAGGGAACCCTAAGGATACGGTATTCCACTTGCAAAAAGCTCTTTATGGGCTGAAGCAAGCGCTACGGTCTTGGTTCCATAGAATGGATGAGTTCTTACAGACTCATGGATACCATTCTACCCCTTATAACCGGAACTTATATATTCGATCCACTCCAGAGGGGGTTAGCTATATCTTGCTATATATTGATGACTTGCTCATCACAGGTTCAGATTCTGCTGCCATAGCGGAAATCAAGGCTAAGCTTAAAGCTACATTTGAAATAATAGACCTTGGTTTGTTGTCTTATTTTTTGGGGATGGAGGTAGTTCGTTCTGGAGGATGTATTTTTGTGTCACAGCAAAAGTACGCACTTCAGCTTGTGGAACAACACACTTCGGATCAGACATGGCCAGTGGCCACGCCTATTGATTCTATTGTCCACTTGTCGAAGGATATACCCTAGAACAGCCCTTCGATGCATACACCTATCATTCTATTGTAGGAAAACTTCTTTGGTTAATTCACACTAGGCCAGATTTAGCTTACTCAGTTAGCATACTCAGTCAGTATTTCACAATACCTAGGATGTCACATTGGATTACATGTCTTTGTGTGTTGCGTTATTTGCGATGTACTTTTTCTTATGGTTTGACATATGGTTCTGGTTTATGTTTGCAGGGGTACACTGATTCTGATTGGGCAGGAGATCCTGACACCCGGTGTTCCCATGGTGGCTACCTCTTTACCTTGGGCACGACTCCCATTTCTTGGTCCAGCCGTAAGCAAGAGACGGTGGCGACTTTCACGGCCGAGGCTGAGTACTGGGCTCTCTTCGATGGCACCACCGAGGCCATCTATGTGAGGAGTTTATTGGCGGCGCTTCATTTTCCATGTGACTCTCCCACAGTTATCTACTACAACAACCAGAGTGCCATTGCCCTTGTGGGCAATCCGATCATCACACCATGGACACGGCATGTGGAAGTCCACTTCCACTTTTCCAGAGAGCAGGTTGAACTAGGTACTATTCGCCTAGAGTTTGTGCCTTCATCAGATAATTTTGCAGATATCTTGACCAAATCGGTCAACCGACCGTTTCTTCAGTACCTGCTACCTAACTATCAAGGCGGCAGCTGGAGCCTGCAAACGTAGCAGTTTGCTAGCATGGCAAGCTGTACGACAACAGTGTAGATGAACAATAGACAGTCGCCAGGCAGAAACAACAGCAATCAGCGTGTAGAGGGCTGGAAACAGGCGCCAGACTGTAGAAAACAATGATGGTCAGCAAGGGCTGAGATATCCTCTGTGACCGAGGTGTGGGCAGCAAGCTGGTAACACCTGAAACCTGCAAAAACGAGATTGTAAAAGAGTGGAGGGCTGGCTGCCAATTTATAGAAAATTAGGATTCTAGATCCTCTCCCACTTAACTTTCTCGATCTACTCCCCATTTTAGGGTTTTGGCTAAAATAAGCCTAAAATAAGCATGTTTTGGGGCTGTTTAAGTGGCTAAGTGCATTTCTTCGCACAACACCCCCTCTCAGGCCCAAAATAGGGCAAGAAAAGTAGGCCAGTCTAAATTTTGATTTACCCGAAGGCATCCCACCCCAAAGCAGCTAGGGCATTGGAAAAAAGGTGTACGTTGGCTGCCCAGTGACCTACCAAGACTACAGAGGCGATGGATATCTTACCAAGGGAGCCCAAGTGATCACCCCAGAGAGGTCAGGGCATCGGATCAAGGGTGCTCATCGGCTGCCCAAGGGCCTACCAAGTCCTTCAAAGGTGGATGGAATCAATGGATTTTTTTATTTTTTTTTGAAAATGTTTTGAAAATACATAAGTAATATAGAGGCAGGGGTTGATTAAGTGACAGATAGGAAAAGATAAAGAGAGTTTTAAACCCAAGTTATTCACAAAACTAGCAAGCCAATCCCTCGCATTGACGAGGATAAGTGCCTACGGATGATAAAAGTGAGTGTACGTGCCAATCATGTGTTGAATATATGAGAGGCAAAAAAAAACAGTGGGCTTAGCAAGACAAGCAAAGCAAGCAAGCAAGCAAGGGTAGGGAAACTGCCTTTAGGAGAACTGCCATGTGTTATGCTACGAATATGGTGGATCTTAGAGTCGACCACTCCAAAAGACCGAAAAGGAATAAATGCGCACAGATGCATGTTGACATGAACAGAATGCTAATGCATAGAGTAATGCAAAGGAAGATGCAAGATGTCATGCTCATGCAATATGCGATGTAACAGTGCCACTGGGACTGTGCCCTCACAAGGGAAGTGTTCACTTGTCTAAGTGTCCTTTTATAATCAGGTCATCCTTATAGTGCAGATGAAGTTGCAAATGCCCATAATACAATACAAAAGAATAAGTGAATGTAATGTCTAAAAAACTATATGCATCATCACTGTCACGATCAAGAGTAGGAGCCGCCCCCTCTCAAACTGGAACACAGGCCTTTAGGGGAAGACATGGCAGCTGGAGACCCCTATGTTTTGTGGGAGGAGCTTCGGGAGTGGCGCCTCTGGATTTGGGAGGGCAGGCCACTTGATGAGCTGGAGTGGGATCTAGGAGAGTGGCTATGGCCGGTCACTGCGGTCGCCAAGAAGCCATTGAGGTTCCTACACTGCCAGGATTGGCAGACATGTATTGATGCAGGAGGACATGGATTGGGCGCCATTGCGTAGTAGGTACTTGGCGGAGCACAGCATCACGAATGCCTTCCGACAGACTTTTTGGCGCTGCGCCCGTGGAACATCTGGAGGCCGAGGAGGGTATCGTATTTCTTATGGCTGGTGGTACATGGAGGCCTGGCGGTGGGGAGTTGGTTAGCCCAGATGCAAAAGGATGGAGGGTGTAAACGTTGCACACAACAGTTTCTGGAAACTCCAAAGCACTGCCTTTGGTTGTGTGAGGCGGCGCAGCTTGTATGGAGAGGAGTATGCCGCATCCTTTGCTATATAGCACCCAACCTTGGAAGTATCTCATAGGGAGCTTTCTGTTGTGGCAGGCAGTCAGCTAGGGTAGTCACTTGTTGTATGAGGCTGGGATGTAGGACACGATATTTCTTATTGAGGCTGAGTCGTGCACAGTGGTTGGCTTGGAGGTCCTACCCATTTGCCAAGAACTGGAGCCCACAGCAGACTGCTTTGAGGTATGGGAGATCGTAGGGAGCCTCACTAGATGGCATATCTGGAAGGTGCCGTGCCAGGAGGTTTTTGGTGGGGAGAGACTTTCTGTATAGGCGACTTTAGCAGAGCTCTGGACCTCCATCATCCACTCCCTTCGTGGTTGATGGGATCAGGTGCAGGGCGAGTTTCGAGCTCGTTAGGAGCTCTGTTTTCATTTTATGCACACTTGGGGCAGCTAGGACTTGTTTTTCGTGATGCAAGCAGGTAGCCCTAGATGGCGATACACCCCCCTTCCATGGCTTCTTGCCCCTATCCCCCCTAGACCACCCTGAAAGGCTTGTATACTTGATATATCTGTGACTCCGCATCAGCTCCAACTAGTCTGTCAAGCATGAGCACTTCTTTGTATTCAAGTTTTTTCTGAAGTAATATAATTAGCCACACTTTATTTGCAAAAAAAAACCTCTCCAATAATCTTCTTATGAGAAGGTTTCAGCATGAGATACCAAGTGCCATTCCTCTCAATCGGCTCTAGCTCTTGCTCCATCTCTTTCTGCCGATGACAATGCTGTAAAGTCTCCTTCACGAAAGTGGGCTTCCGATCCTGCATGACACGAGTCAAAAAAATAATTAGTGTAAAAAAGCTTAGTGTGGTGTGCGTGGTTCCTCCAAGAATGCCATGGGCCATCTTGCGGCTACCACTCCTCAAGGACCCCCTCAATCCCTGCATCACGAAGAATGTCACGAGCCCAATGAGGAGGAGGCTGGATCTTGCCCCGTTGCTCTCCATTTGCTGAATTTTCTGGAAGGTCCACTGACTGCGGGGGAGCAACGGGCGAATCCAATGGCTGGGAACTAAGCTCCTCATCCGAAGAAGAGTCCTGAAGAGGCACAGGCTCTAGAGAAACAGTCACTGGGGCCTAGCTATCACCAGGATCTCCAAGAACAGGGTGTTCCTCACCCCCCTCTGGAGCTGGAACCTCCACAAACCGAACGTCACGGGTTGTATAAACATCCTGCTTAACAGAATCATACAATCGGTAGCCTTGGGATTGTGAGCTATAGCCCACTAACATTTGTCTTTTGGAAGCTACTTCAAATTTTTCATGCTGTGTCTTTGAGATGTCTTCGAGATGTGAACATAAGCATCACATCCAAAAACCCTGAAATAAGAAACATCTGGCTTGGACCCAAAGTACGCCTCATAAGGAGTCATACTAAAAACAATGAAAGTAGGGGAATGATTAAGGATGTGAAGTGTAGTAGCCACAGCCTCAACCCATAGACATGGAGGGGTCTGCCGATGCTCCATCATGGTATAGGCCATCTCGATCACATTGTGATTCTTCCGCTTCAAGATGCCATTCTCCTGAGTGGTATTTGTATTGGCAAACTCTTGGTGAATACCACAATTTGCATAAAACGAGCAAACTCATTAGAAATAAATTCTCCACCCTTATCCGATCATAAGGTCTTTAGCTTTTTCGGCCCGATCGGTTCTATTCGAAGAGCAACCAATCCTTAAAGTTGGAGAAAGCCTCTTCCTTCAGCTTCAAGAAATAAGCCCATGTCATCCTGCTGTAATCATCCACAATTAGCATGAAATACAAGCTCCCTCTAAGGGATTTTGTCCTCATTGGTCCATAAAGATCATTAGAAACAAGCTCCAAGGGTGCTCAAGACTGCCTCGAAGCCTTGTTACGAACAACATCACGAGTCTTCTTCCCACGAATGGAAGATACACAAGGTTGCTGGCTCACCACAATATCCAGCAAACCTCAAACATGCGGTCCCTTTGATGCCTTCCAAAGGTAATTATAATTGAGGTGGCTAAACCAACCATGACAAAGCTCGGACTAAGTTTGTGAGACAAAAAGAAGAGAAGTCAAGGCAGAAGAAAACCGCAACTTGTAGACTTCATTCTCCTCATAACCTGAAGAAAGAACCTATCTCGATCTGCGACAATCAAGAATCTGAAAAGAATCCACATGAAATTCGACCAAAAGGCTGAGGACACAAATCTTGTGCGCCGAAAGAAGATGATACACCAAAGTCGGCACATAAAGTACCTCGAATGTATGGGCACCACCATGTCCATCTGGAATAAGACACATGTTGCCCTGTCCTTGTATGGGAATAGATAAACTGTCGCCAATGAGAATCTAGCTATGTGAAGGCCGCAAATGAGAAACACTTGTAGAAGGAGTCATGTGCTGGGAGGTACGACTATCAACAATCCACTCCCGAGGGTATGGGGCTGTCAATGCAACATCAAAAGCCGTCAGGGTCGATCCTCAACCACCTCCAAGTGGAGGAAAGTAGCTGATGAGGGAGGAGCCACTACTCTGGAATCCTTTGAAGATTTCTTAATCTTCTCCTGCTCCTTCTCCTTCTTCTCCTTGTTGGGGCAATCCTTCTTCTAGTGACCTGTTTTGCCACAAATGTGACAAGTAGATTCCTTGTCTTTGTCCTTTTTAGATTTTTTCTCCTTCTTTTGGGCCGTCCCCTTCTTCTGAGAGGATTGACCAACCAAGGCCTTAGATTTTGAAGCATTGGTTCCTTTCAGTTGCTCTTCTTGGTCCAAGACCATAGGAACCGACTCTTCCTAGTGAAGAGTCTTAGACTGCCTTGAAGCAATCAAGGCGAAATAGAAGCCATTGAAGCGGGGCAGTAATTGTGAAAGAAGAGTTATCGCCATGTCTTTAGAAGTGATCACCTTCCCTGGGTTTTGAGCCTACATCCGAAGCTGCCTCAACTCGTTGATATGCTCCTACATAGAAGATGACTTGTTGACACTCATGGTCCGCATCTGCACTTCCAAAGAAACTCGCTTCATGATGGTCATCCGATTATACATCTGATCAAGCTTTAGCCATATCTCCTGAGCCACTATCAAATGCTCAATATGAGAGAGAACATTTGTAGTACAAACATGAGAGAAATAAAAACGAGTGAATGCGAGTAGCGCGTCTATCCTAATGTGCTTGAGCCTTTGCCAACTCCAACTTCCCACTGGAAGAGAGCCTGGACCCATCTCGCGAAGAAGGACAATGAATAGCCTTCGTAACAAGCTCCGTCAAATCATAGGACTCCAGAATGGCAAGCATCATGACCCGCCAGACGCGGTTATTCTTGCCATTGAGCTTTTGATCTGATGGAAGAGCCGGTAAGATGAGCACCTTCTGGTCCATGATTGCCTGAAACTCTGTCTCACCCTTAGAAGACATCTTCACCTATAATGCTTGCACAAAACACAAAGAGTAGCCACCTTTGACTCTGAAAATACAACCTGCTAGGGCTATGGTTCGCTCCTCCTGCTCCTTTACCCGCCATAGGCGATGAAAAGGTAAAATCTGCACTTGAAGGCCCAAAATGCACCCTTCTTCATTCTCTAACAGGAAAAAAACAGCAGCAACTTCAGCAAATCTTCTCCTTTCTTGCATGCCCATGCTCGCCTCAGTTGTGTTCTGATGCGCACCCACCTGCTCACACTTGAATACTAAAAATGCAACCTTGTGTCGGACTGAAATCTCCTCTTCAGATGGGTCCACCCTGGGTTAGTTCGTTAATGCTTTGATAGCATGTCAGAGTGAAGCAATGCGGAAGTGAATGACCAAGACCAAGAGTGAACAGAGAGAGGAGAGAGAGAGAAAGAGAATGAAACGTAGAAAATTTGTAGTGAAGAATGCTATATAAGGATGTAGAATTATACACGGGTGCAGAGAGAATATCTCTGTATGTCTCCACCTTGAAGATCTCGGTCTTTGTCAGCCTTGAGGGCAATCTCCACGGTTTGCAGCTTGAAATTTGTGGAACACAACCGACTGAGGTTGCTGGAAACAAAGCCTATAAATCGGCTGAAAATAATGCCCAAAATAGTGCACGTCAGCTGCCATTAATGCAGCCAACTGTTAATGTAGTTCGACTGCATGCCACATGGTGACTGGCTGACTGCCAGCCACGTGTCCTACCTGTCTGGGAGATGACTCTCTAACAAATAGTTGTTGCCATCCAACCTATCCTCCTTGGACAAATATGTAAATACATCAACTCCCTGATTTGCCATGGTAAATGTCACTGATCAAGGAGAAAAAGAGCAATACTTCAAGCTGGACCAACCTGGAAATTTCAGAATTTCCAGAAATTAAAGCAAATACTTTGCTGTAATTAGCAAATTTAATCACACTCTTTCAAAAATTGTCTCAAATACACATTTTCCAGGGTGCAAACAATGCTCAATAGCACTAAAAATGCAAAAGCCCCAAAATTTCTTGTCCCAAAATGCACAAAATCAGTCTATTTCAGACTGTCAGTATTGTACATTTGCCAATCTCAAAGCTGAAAACAAAAGCCCTGAAATTCTGACCCAAAATTTCACAATCTATGTGAGAAATGTGTCCCTGACACTAGCAAGAGCAGAGAGATGTTGCTTGGGCAGCACAAGTCCGTTCCAATGAATGAGATTTGAATTAAAAAATGATAAAATATTTTTCTTTTACCTCCGATTTTGAGCTCTTGTAGGTCGTGATGGCGGAGCAGTGGTTGAGATGGCCTCCCAAGGCAAACGCTGGTGGAGCTTGAGCTGGAGGTGGGCAGGTTGTGCAGGGATAGGGAGCCTGTTGTGCTGGCGGTGCCTGCACAATGGGCGCAGGGAGCAGAATGAGCTGCATGGGGCAGTGCAAACAGGTGCTGCCTACAGAGGGCAGTGTAGACAGGTGGGCAGAGTTTCAATTGGCGGGTGTTGCATACGGAAGCGATGTAGGAGCTGGAGGCAGACTAGGCAAGGCAACTGCTCAATGGGCACTGCAAGAGGCAGTGTAGGGACAGACCAAAGGGCGGGCAGTTAGGCAGCTGGCAGGTGAACAGAGCCAGGCCAGGCGGCGCTAGAAGTGCTGGCGAGCAAGGTAGGGGAGATCGGTGGATGAGTTGAGCTGAGCAGTGGGTAGCTCTGATACCAAATCTGAGAGGTGAGAGAATGCATAGAGATTGAAGCTCAAGCTCAGCTGCTACAAGTATAGTTTATAGTAAAGAGAGTATGTGAGTGTGATAGCATGACATCCAATACAATAATCTGAAGAGTGTAAGATACAAGTACAAAGTAAAACCCTTAAACCTTAGGGTTGTAAGAGTGTGTTCACACTTAAAAGGTGTAAAACACGATTAGTGCTTAAATTGTGTAACATAGGCACATAAAATAAAAGGAAATAAATGTGGACAAAACCTCTCGTAAGGAGAGTAAAAGGTGCCCCAGTGTCCTACTGAGGATCACCGACACTCCTGTGTGAGCGTAGGCGTGAGTCAAACCCAACAGGTTCATGAAATTGTTTGTGAGCACATTGCCTCTCCAATGGACCTAAGGTTGCATATGATTTTGCCAAATGAGCCTTTGATATCTCTCTCCAAGAGATCTGTAGTCCCTTCAATGTGACCAAATAAACATATTGCCTGACCATCTCTATTGGCTCTCCATCGAAAGTAAACTGGTGCTTAGCTCTCATCACCCAAGCAGTTGAAGTGTTAAATACCATAACTTTAGTTTTCCCAAGGTTCACCTTAAGGTCTCTATCTTTGTAAAAAGTTGATAATGCATCCAAGTGTCTATTTAGTCCCTTAGGTGAGTCAGATATAAGTACAATATTGTTTGCATAAAGCAGTAATGGTATCAACACTCTAGCTAGGCTCCGGCCCCACCAGTTCTGTCCACATATTCTGAAATTTCATCTATGTATAGCCCAAATAGTATTGGTGAAAGTGGGAAGCCTTGTTTCACTCCAATGGTGCTATTGACTATATTTGAGATGCCCTCAGGTGTCCATATTGTGCCTGTCACTATCTCATATAAGGCATAGATAGTCCACTGTATCTCTACGGGAACATCAATGTCTTGCATTCTTCTCATGAGTCTAGCACGGGACATTGTGTCAAAGGCCTTGAGAAAATCCACAAAATAGTAGTAGATCTTTTTCTTGAATGCCTTGCCTTCTTCGACGATTTCCCTCAATGTAAAGATATTGCATGTGAAACCATTAGATCCTCGCCACTGTGGCAGCCCATTAAGGATGGCCAAACCATGTGCACTTTCCAATGCCAGTAGGCGTGTTCCATATTGTCACAACTCTATAGAAACAGAATTTGTATCCTTTTTCATTAATTTGTCTATATAATGATTTATTAAATTTATTTTCTTTGCACTAATTAGATATAAAGAAAAGTGCATTGGAGCTGGCCACTGATGAGTGGTCACAGGTTATGGTGGACCCACGCGGTGGGTTAGAGAAAAGATAGTTCACACTTCCACCTATATGACCCGATTGGGCGCCTGTGACTAGAACTCACGCATATCAGGGTTAGACTCGCACACAGAAAGGATTGATGCCTTGAAGTGTGGGCTAGATCCACCAGAACAAACAGTTACAATCAACAAGATGGCATGATCATGAAATGCTTGTATAATGTGTATGTGTGGGCTGAAAGCTTGAAATGCACATTTCTTTGCATAGGAAAGTCACATGAAGATTCGGATACCATTTTTGCGATGTACACGGAAAAAGCTTTCATATGACACCCATATTGGGGGGGTCCCTAAAATTTAGGAGCCTCGAATTAGCCTAAAAATGCTAGTCCTAAAAAATAGGGATGTCATTCTAAAAATAGTAAGTTCTGTACTCTGACTGTGCTTACTAAATTTGGTTGTTTCTATTCTTGACAGTATTCAACCCAAAAAGGAAGGCCATAGAGAAGAGACAAGTGTCAAGACACTTGTCACACAAGTTTCCAAGTATCCCACCACTTGTCACATCTCATGACATGTGGCTGGACACTTGTCTTGTGCTACTCCACTTTCCCCTTTTGTACTAGCTCTTCCCTCTCCTATAAATAAGAGCTCGTTTTTCTTCATTCGACATCATTTTTCTTTGCTGTAAACTCATGTACAGCACCCACAGATAGCCAGAAATTGGCCCCATCCATCCCCATCATCATCCCCCACTTCTCCATTATCAAATTCCTCCATATTCCCTCTTCTATCATTGCTGTTTTACAGGATAGCAAGCCTGTAAATTCATTACAACACCTCCTTTTCAAGCTATTTCTTCCATTTTAGCAACAAGAAGCAAGCCATATCCATGTACTACTGTTCAACGATGGAGAAGATTGATTTTCTCTTTTTCTTCTCTCATACTGTAAAGAAATAAGTTCTTATCATTGCATAATAGATAATGCATGTGTGTTTGTACATGTTTGCATGATCTTGTGAGAGTGAGAATTACTTCTTCTCACTCTCAGGTTGATTGTAACTGAGCTC